>NW_022984783.1:886947-938870 GCF_010094145.1 Didymella exigua CBS 183.55
CCTATCACTACAGGCCTTAAACTCCTTTAGAGTAGTTAGCTACACTCCCTTAGCAAAGGTTAATACCCTATCTTGCTGTAATTGCTTTCTTTTGTGTAATTTACAGCGTGTAGCAGCCTTATTAGCTACCTAAAGGTTAGCAACCTAGTTACGCACTAAAACTAGTAAATGCGCTATTAGCTCTGTGCCTTTAGTAAGCTAATTAAGGGTGTTAACTATTAATATTAGTAAGCTATTAGCATGTCTCTAGATCCTCTCTTAAATTAGCTTTAATTAAGACCTAAATTCTAGGGTGTTGCTTAGTGTCTTAGACTCCTACGTGCTGTTGTCTACAATAGGTAGCGTTAGTGTGTGTAGCTGTACTTTAAGCTTCAATATCACAGCCTCTAGGTTAAATAGGACTAGGCCAGCGCCTCTGAATCCTCCCTAGATGTTGCTCTTGGTAATTGAAGCATCAAAAGCAGCTTTAAAGCACAGCAAGAACTCAAGTTTGGTGATGCGAGTGATCTTGCTCTGCATCAGCTGCTCGGCTTGGCGGCCATAGGCCTTCTTTAATAGGGAGAAACAACCCACGTTAAGCGGCTGTAGCAGATAGGATGAGTGTAGGGGCATACACAGAGTGATAATCTTGTGCTCCTCACAGTACTAGTAGAATTTAACTAAGTTATGGCTCTTATGGCCGTCTAGAACAAGCAGTTAGTAGCTACTAACAGTGCGCGCCTTTGTGTGCTTATTAAAGTGCTTTAACTACTTAACTCTAAGCTTATTATTAGTCTAGCTATTGTTAGAGACACTAATAACCTAGTTATTAGGTATACTAGGCTCCTTATACTAGGCTGAGAGGTGGTGCTTACTAGAGAGGATAATAAAGGGTGGGATAGACTAGCCCTTTACGCAGATGCCTTAGATAATGCTAGTCCACTCTTAGTTGCCCTGCTGCACTGTCTTTAGTCTCCCTTAACACTCAGAGCCTGTGACAACAGCACTAGTAGATATAACACCTATTATAAAGCTAGATTTATTAAAGTTGTAGGTGTCTTTATCTAGGATACTATACTTAGCTTTAGTATTCTCTATAAGCTAGAACTAGTTACTAATAACCTTAGGATCCTTACACAGTGCTCTCTTGTAGTTATACTTGCGATTAAACTTGACTTTAAGCTCTAGCTAACGTTTAACAAAGTTGGCAGCCTAGTTCTTGCTAACAGGGGTCTAGTAGCGCTTAGCAAGCAGAGAATTAGCTATACCCTCTACATTAGTAAGTTAGGGTGAGAATCCTTGCTTATCTAGCCTTAACACGTGCTAGAAAATTACCTCCTCTTTAGTGCTAGTTATCTTAATTATGTTAGGCTTGCAATCGCGTTGTGGAGAGGTTCTAGCAAGTTAGTAACTAAGTGTCCTTTAAGACATGTTGTAGATAGCTGCAGCGCGTTGCTAAGAGAGTGTTGCGTCTTAATAGATAGCCTGAAGAGCAAGCTGTATTCCTGCTTCCTTTGAGGGTTTGATTGTGTTGTTACGTTGAGGCATTGTAGGTAGAGTGAAGTTTGGTGTGGTCTTGGCAAAAGTGAGCCACTCGCTTGTGTGAGCCACTCGCTTGTGGAGTACGTTATTACTTTGTGCATTTACAAGTTTAAATCACACTCTAAGCACTTTCTAATTATCTTTGCTTTTTAGCTTTGTCAGGTGCACAGCAATACTATAGTACTATTCTAATTACAGCTATCTACGCCTACTGTCTGTATGCCTCACATGCTACGTAGGTTTCGTGATGCTACGGTTGCCTATAATCGCCGTAGCTTACGGTAATTGACCCTTACCGTACCCGTATACGTCCTGTTGACAACGCTGATTATGTCACGGTTAATACGAACTTACTCGGGGGAGTAAAAGGTTGACCTTTTGCTCCGCGACAGATTAACTGCATGCAGTGCCCACTCCCGCGTAGGATCTTCGGAATTTGTCTCCAATTTGATGTGGCGACCAGTCTCGCTCACGAAGCTTAATGTATAGGTACAGAGTCGCTTCATGGATGGCTTGGAAACCTCGCGCAAGGCAGGCTGAGATATTTAGATTACTAAGGGGAAAACACCTATTCAAGGCGGAACAATCCGGAGCATGAGACAGAGTAACACTGCCGTGTATTTTATTGAGCTCTTTAAAGAGCACTGTATTTCAACACGTACGTGCGCCTTATTAAATCTTTCAATCTCCAAACCCATCTTACGGTCATTGCAACGCTTCGAGGTCCCGTTGTACCGCCATGCTGTTGACTGATTGCCAAAAATACATCTATTCATAAATGATTTCGAGATCTACCGTACCACCATCTTTCTCCAACATTTTCTTGCTTGAGAGCACATCTGAGACCATGCCGTAGCTGTCTGGGGGTAGTCTCAGAGTTACCCTGATACGGCCCGCGATCTTTTCCGCAAACCTCGCAGCGTATCGGAAGAACCCTAATATGGTCGCGCAATTCCTAATACCAAATAAGAAAGCCATGTCAGACTTGTTCTATAAGTTTCCGCGTTAGCGTTGCACATCAGCAAGATACCGGGTGGTCTTACAAGTCCTGTCAAGCCCGTGAGGGCTTCGTCTCCCATAATCACTATGTTCAGGCTCCCGACTAGCATTTTGGTGGCAAATATCCAGGGTCGAGAAGATTCAGCTTCGTGCATTGTGATGGTGAATGCGCATGCAGTCTCGGGTATACCAGGGTCGATTGTTGTAACCACGTGGCTTCGATCGCATGATATCCTATTGTAGCAGGTACTGCCCGGTGGGCAAGTGCGCTTACGAGAGCTCCTGTAACATAACATCACATCGCAACACGACAACAGATAGCAATACACTCGTTGATCACAGTCCCCGATCGACACTGCTCACGCAGTTACAATTGTTCTCCGGAAGAAGGGCTCTGCTTCTGCTTTCAACGGTCTGCACGTGGCAAGGTTCGTGACCGCGTGTACGACTTACTGGAGAGATAGTTGACATCGGGGGGTGAGGGTGTATTCCACTGGAGCCTGGCCGTGGTTGTCGTGGCCAAGTATTCGTAGACGATGAGCCGAAGCTCTTTGGATAGATCGAGAAGGCGGAACGGCACTGATGCAGGCATTCTGGGGCCTTTGGTGGTCATTGCAGGATGTGAAAGGTGCTGGAAGGTTTATGCGATGTGGGCGACGAAGTGAAGGAACGTGGGAAGGCGTCTTTCACTGTCTTTCATGAACTAAGAGCAGGCTAGCGCCTTAGCGCACTTGCGCTGCAATCTATGTATAGCACAGTGCTGCCTCACGAAGTCCTCGCTAAGCACCTGTAGGGTTGGATTTTGTCTAAAATTATGGTGCTTCACAAGCAAGCATGAAATCTTGGCTCCTCTGTCCTGCTGCGTGTGTACACGTGTCTGTCCAAGCCACTCCTTTATCGCAATCAGAGACCCTAATCTTTCAGTGTCCTGCCAACGGTACTCCTTGAGCTTTTCAGCCAATAGTTAAGAAAGCGCTTCAATCGTGGAGGCAATTGAGGTCTAAAAGGTTCTCGTACCCCTTGAGCCGCTAGTACAAGGTTTCCGACATGAGGATTTTGTCGGACTGTGAGAGACCTTCTGTCTGGACCTCAAGTCCAAGTCTACGACCAGTCTTCCTTACGAAGTCGAGAGCATATGTGCAGAGTTGGAGAACCACCGGTACCTGAGCCTTACCGAAGCTGACAGCAATATCAAACTCCTCCTGTGAAGCACTGTTAGTTCTGACTCAACAAGGGAGGGCCCAATTTACCTCTTGGTATTTCAAGAGCTTAAATGCGAGGTTTATAACGGCCATCGTGCAAAGCCATTCGTTTTCAAATTCTCTACCATCGACAGTGAATGTGAAAGAACATGCTGTCTCTGGATTGTCTTCTCCGAGAGCTTTCTGAAAGAAAGGTTCTGCCTCTTCGTTCAGCAACTTGCAAGAGGCAAGTAGTCCAACCGCATAGCGAGTGTAGCGATAAGACAGTCGGAAGCCGGAATCTTCCTCAAGCGGATACACGTCAAGTGTGTTGGTCGTTGTCGTTGCCAATTGCTTGTATATCATGAAGCGGAGCTCTTTCGGGAGATCAAAGAAGCAAAAGGGCATCGTGATTGACGCCGTCGTGGCAGTCGCGGCAGTAATGGCGCTGATATTGGTGTGGTGATGGTGGTATATTGATGGTGATATGTTGATGGTGGTGTGTTGATGGTGGTGTCGAACGCGAGGTAGTTTACTATGCAGTGTACGCTAGTACCTAATTAGCGCAAGCCCTTTCACGAGAGGTAAGAGCAGCCGTACGATATCTCAGAGATTAAATGGGTAATGTTGACACCATGATATTAGAGAAATACTTTTACGCCTTAGTGATCTCGACTTACGATGTCCCAGTTCAAGTACCAGAACCTTCCAGAATAGACGTAACGATACAGAACTAGAGGACTGATGGCTCATCAAGAAATGCTGCCATGTGGTCCAGAATGTCGACAGTTGTCCCAAAGTTCCTCGCTGTGTGACTATGTCCGTCGCTTGTTTCGCGAACGCATCCATCAAGACCGCCGACTGCACCTCACGTGCCCGATAGATGCCTATGTACGGGTGCGGCCCGGTTCGCCTCCAGTAACAGGCAGTAGCTAGACAAAAGTTGCGGAGAATGGATGAAGACTCTTCTATAGCGTCGGATCCACAGTAGAAATACTGGAAAATCTGTACTGTTTAGTCAGCCCAGTCACACTGGTGGGGTATTGTAACTTAATATCCATCTCTCCAATAGCGTTGCCGGACATCATACGTGTGACGGTGTACATTGAGACATTTGGATGAAACTGTGCGGCAGCAATGGCTTCCATATCAGAAGCAAGCATGACCTGGGTAGCCCTCGGTGGATTCTGTATGATAGCCCCGTCGAAACAGCGTGCTGCTTCTTTGTGAATCATCCTTGATGTGACCAAGACCGCAACAGGGAATTTGGTCAGGGTTAATATGGTGTAGCTCTGGTTCTCGCCGCCGGTGTGGGTTATGATGTTGATTCTTCTTGACGTTGTTGACGAGAGTCGTTCGTACACCATCAGGCGCAGCTCTTTGGGCAGATCCAGGAAGCGGAACGACATCGCGGTGGTGGTAATATTTGCTGGCGGTTGAGATTGAAGAGGCTTTGGTAGTGTGTTGGTGGGTTGTGAATCTGCAATACAGGGAGAAACTTTCGTTTATTAGTGCGTGTGCGCAGGTGATCATCACACGGTGACGGGTCACGAACCGAAGGCGGGCCCAAATTCGAAGTGAAGGGGAGATCATCTTTTGAGCAAAAGTAAAGGGGAATTACATTCACTTCAGTGAAATTGAGGCGTAGGACCTCCGAGAAACAATCTAGAACTAAGAATCCGGTATCTCTTCCATAACTTCAACTTCGACTCCGAAATCTCGTGCCGCTCTGTCTTCAACATAGTTGATAGTCTGCAGCGCGTGGCTGACATCTGTTCCCGACGTTGCACCTGGCCAGTGAATCCATAACTTTGCATGGCAACCCGTCTTCACAAGATAACGGGCTGCAAAGACACAGAAGTCGCAAATGTCTGGCACGTGCGCTAATCCACCAAAGACATTTCCTTCGTAGAACAGTTGAAGATTCTGTGAGAGACAGTTAGTAATGCCATGAAAGTTCAATAGGCCGACTTATCAATGATCTTGTGAAAGCCAAGTGGGTTTCGAATGCCATGATCGTTGACAGTGCGAATGCAAATCAACAGCTGGATCAGATGAGCAGGTGCAGTCAGCCATCCGTCTCCGGGAAAGCTCGGAAAACGATATTTAATCTCAGGTGCGATGCGGTCTGTCAAGTCCTTGAAAAAGGGCAGTGCTTCCTGGTGTGTCAGCTTCGAGACGGCCAACAGTGCTACGGGAAGTGCGGTACGGGTCAGCGTAAGACTGGCGCGTTCACCTTCCTCACCAACTGTAGTGACGTGGAAAGTCTTTGACATCGTGGAAAGCGGCAGCTGTTCGTACACCATAAGGCGCAGATCTTTTGGCAAGTCCAAGAAGCGGAAAGGTTGTAAGGGAATGGCGATGCAAGGTGGTAACAAGGCATGAGCGAGTGAGGTAGAGAGTCCGAAGGTACGTATCTGCTCGAGAGCAGACAGCTGTCTTGCGTCCATCGGAGGTGAAACAGTGATGGCGATCCCGAGATGTTGTCGCGACTTCTTATGCTGAAATTGCGGTTGGACGCTCTTGATAGTTATTGGCAGACAACTCAATGCTGCATTTCTGCTCGAGAAAGTAGAGTTTAAACGCGTCTCTTAAGGTAAAGACGTGTTGGCGATGATGCACGTAAACGCAGAGCAGGTGCGCTAGCCGCATTTGGGCATGCAACAAACCGTAAAGGAAGGAAGGCGCGATGACGTTATCGGGCAACCGAAACGAAGCTGCAGATGCACGGATGCAACAATGCAACAAGTGCTCTCAGAGCGGCTGTGAGTAACAATGTATCTGTAGCGGTTGCCTATGCGACGTCTTCGTAGTCGTGCTAAGGGCCTCCGTATCCGGCTAGTGTGGCTACAAGGGCAAATCTTTCCTGCGATGTCACGGCGCTGCAAAATACGCATTCATCTCCATCGCCACGACCAGTCGCTCGATACTGTTTTCTTCCGTCGTGCCCTTCCGCCCATACCCTTTCTTGCCCGTGAGCCCTCTGCACACGCTCAAGAAGACCCTAATCTTGCCCTTCAGCTTCGCATAGAGCTCCTCCACAGTTGCAGTCTCTTCGCCTTCTTCTGAATCGCCCTTAACATCACCTCGCTGCAGCTTTGCGAACGCCAACACGAACTCAAAGATCTCATCTACCAAGGCTACCACCTTCCGCTGTCTGCGTCGCAGGAGCAGAGAGAACATGATGCTGTCAAGACACTTGTCGTGAGCGCCTCTGAGCGTTGAGACACCCTCAGTGACACGTGTACCCAGCTCGCCAGCCTTGTCCTCTTCGTCAAGCCTCTTCTCCAGTGTCGACATAAACCCATCGAATTCACTCCAGTGTTCGGCGATGCCACTTTGAAACACGTAGTTGGTGTATGTGGTCACGAAATGGTGGGCTTCGTTCCTGAACTTGCGGGCTGTGGTATCTGCGTATTGACGAGGAAGGTGAGAGATCACGAAGAGAGTACGAGAAAGGCGCAGAAGGGACTTGAAGATAGCGTCGTACTTGTCAAGAGACGCGGCCGTAATAACAAGGTGCAAAGGTGGCGGAGGCACATACTGCAAGCGCAGAAAGTCGAGGGCCGGGAGGGCGTCAGGGTCCATAACAAGCGTCTGTTCGTCTTCAGTCAGATTGCGAATCGCAAAGTTGAGTTGTCCCGGCAGCGAATCCGAATCTCTGCCATTTGTTGTGGTGCTCGTTGTAGAGACCGAATTTGCTGCAACGCTCGACAGGTAAAGTGCAGAAGAGTAGTAGCTCTCACTCAAGACGCCACGTAGGGCAAGGCGCAGCTCAGAACTCGCTGGAGGCCAGGCGGTGCGCGAGCCAAGTTGCAGACCCATTTGTACACCACTACGCATCTTGCCCTTGTGTCGTTCTGCACTTTCGCGTTCAGGGTCGAACAGAGCGGAAGCAAGGAGGGACGAGAAGACACCATCGCCAAGAAGATGATACTGTCGCTGTAAGGATAGGTGGTGACGCAGCTGATGAGCCCGGAAGAATAAGCGAAGTGTTGCCGCATTGACCAGTTTTGCTTGAGCGGTGATCAACGGCCGGAAAGACAATGCAGACGTGATCGACATCGGTGGGGCAAATGTATTAAGAACAGGATGTGTTTGGTGGGTGAGAATATCGTCGAGAAGGTGCTGTATGTCGTCTGGTGGATCCCTGTGAGATTGGCCAGGCTGCGCATTCATCGCCTTGATCGATTGCTCGAAGAAGTTGTCGAGATTCGATCCTTGTGGATCGCTTTCATGCTTGAGCTGTGGGTTAGGGACGCGTGATGATTTAGGCCTTGCCACCTCCCGGCCTGCAGTGAGCTCAAGCAGTGTGGAGCGGAGCGACTCCTCGTACTCTTTCGCCTTCCTTGCAACAACTTCAATATCCTGCCACGCAAAGCTCCATTCCATCTCCGGGGCCTTGACGTCGAACTTATCCAGATTCGAAAGCGGATGGTCGAAGTGTTGCGTCTTCAAGAAGCGTAAACTGTTACCCGTGTCGAAGATGAGGTTCCCGTCTTCTGGTGTGATAAACCGGGGCATCATTTCAGACCGGTAGGTGTAGTCCAGCGGCCCCTGCTCTGGCGTGTCATCTTCGACCGCTACGAAGCTGCCCCTTTCGTGTATCGGTAACGGGCCCTGCTCTTGTCTGATGCCGATCCACTCGCTCATCAACTGCAGGCTGGGAGCAGCAACATGCCTCAGGATCCTGCCTGAGATCTTTCTCAAGTATCCATCACTTTCCTCAAGCTCTAATATGCGATGATGTAGGATCGAGGCCAGCTGCTCATTAGTCTTTGCATGTCTGGCAGAGTCCGTCATCCGCGCGACATGTATTAGAATCTCGCGAGGCCTCGTAAAAAGTCGTTGTAGCTCAAGTAACGATGCAATATTGCCTGATTGGCTACCCAGATGGCTCTCTAACACCCCGAGAATGCTCGATATCGATCTAGCAAGGGCGACTCGAGCAGAAATCGAATGAGCTGAGGCGAAGGTCCGTTCGACGAATGCTCGAAGATAGAGAAAGGTGTTGCCGATATGTACGAAACGACCAATCAGACTCTGTGCTGCGGACAGACTGATCCCTGAAGCACGTCCGTCCGCAATGGTCGGCTCGAAGCTTTTGAGCTTGGGGTTGAACTGGAAGAGGATGGACGAGCGGCCAAGGCCAAGGTTCCACAGCGACTGTAGAAGGATGTTGCCCTTGATGGCTCGCCCGGCTGGCATCTTGCTGTCATCGTGTGCAAGTGCAGCATCATATGCCTCTGGCCCCCGTTCGGTAATGTATGGCGTGTGAGTGTGTATATGCTCCCCCTTCTCGAAGCTCTCCCATGTGTAGAACAACAAGTCTTTGTTAGCTGGGCCCAGGTCCAGCGCCACCTCCCAGATGTCCTCCTCTGGTTCGAGGGCTGGAGTTTCGATCGAGATGCTAGACTCATCAATGCTATCGAGCTCCGGTAACGGACCGAAATCGAATGTCTCCAGATCAGGCAGTCGAAGCTCACGGTCTAGGTCATGTTTCGGCGCGTATGGGTGGTCAAATCTTATAGAATTGACTGCATATGGTCAGTATGAATGCGACGCATTTGCGCCAATTGACGCGCCTGAACCTACTGTCTAGCTCCAAGGGCGCGAAGAGCGCCGACTCATAGATGGCAACGTCTTCGTTATTTGCAGTGTGTTTCCACACGTGGCTGCTCGAGAAGGGGTCGTATGCCGCATCTTCGTTGTCCATGGTTCGGACGGTGGACAGAAAGTGAGGGTGGGGCGGCGCACGACGCGGAAAGCGTTGGCTCGGCCCTACCGGTACGATATGCCTGCAACTTTAGCTCCATCGCACCTACAGCGCGTCATCCTCCGCATTGCTCGACACCAGTTCACTCAGTTACGCGTCTAGCAATTGCAATGCCGCCGCGAAAGAAGGCAAAGTCCAGCGCAGCTTCTACACCCCTCGGCGATGGCCACTCTGGGACACCACAGGCCTCGAACACACTGTCGCAGAACGAGCTTCTGAACGACCCGTGGGAAGACGAGCAGGAGATCCAGCTGCTGAAGAGCATGATGAAATGGAAGCCAACTGGTGAGTGGTTGCGAATATACCACAGGGATACCACTGACATCACAGGCTTGCACAAGCACTTCCGCATGATCTCGATTCACAACGACATGACCTCGCACGGCTTCGCGACCGAAAAGGTACCCCACACGCGCATACCCGGCATCTGGAAGAAGCTCGACCAGCTTTATGACCTCGAGACGCTCGACGTGCGCGAAGACGAGGCCTCCGAAAAGAAAGCTGACGATACGCCCGATTTCGAGCTGCCTGAAGACGAATACGGGGAGATGATGTGGCAGTCGCGCTTTCGTGATTCCGAGTCATCTGAGCCTTCGTCGCCGCCCATGATACCTATCGAGGACGAGAAGGCGATGTACGTCTCAGGCATGGGTCTGCTCAAAGACCTGCCAGACGGCGTGCACTCGCGCCGAGAGGAGAGCGTGGCAGAGTCAACACCGCCGCCGAAAAAGAGCACAAGAGCTAGCAGATCAGCTGTCAAGAGTGGTAAGGGTGCGAAGACTGGAGTTGCTGCCAAGAACAGTAAGGCTCAGTCTACTGTGTCTGACTCTGAAGAAGAAGAAGAGAACGACGAAGATGACGGAGACGAATCTAGCTCCGAGTCAGAAGACGAAGAGGAGGATAGCGCTCCCACCACGCGCCGAACAGTTCGTGCGAAGCCGAAGCCCGCCGCGCCCAGACGGATGAGAAAGCGTTGATTGGTCAACCTCAATCTGGCAGTGTGAGCAAGAGAAACCGGGGTGATATTGTCTGCATCACTACTCTAAACGGGCCCCTGTGGCACTGATTAGAAGATAGCAAACCCAGGGTAGTCAAAGTCCCGCCTCTTCGGTGGCGCTGAGTCCTTTACCCACAGCGAGTTGGTGTCCATCAACCGAACGTTACGCGCCGCAGCCCTGAAGCTATCATCAGGTTTATACTTCTCCATCACGTAACGGCCCGCCTGACCCATTCCCTTGATCCAGAGATTGCGTGGTTCCAGCAGCCAGAGGCGATCCAAGGCCTTCGGGACCAATTGTTTTACAAAGCTTTCCCATGAGCTGGCGTTGTTGAGCTGCGACTTGATTAGGATGTGCGCAAAGCCAAGCCTTCGCAGATTCGGAAACAGCGCCAAGGCCAATAAGAAACCGCGTTCGTTGAAACAGTTCTGATTGTCGGACATGAGACGAAACTCCTCCAACCGTGGCAGCTGATCACGAGAGGTCGGCGCCTCTACGTTCGTCAGCTCTCGACAGCTCGCAAATGAACCCCATGGACTTAGACTCAGCGGGTGTCTGGAGACAGCCACCTCCAGGAAGGTGAGGCTTCTCAAACTCCTCAGCCATGGCTCAAATAAAGGAACTTCTTCGAAACGCTGAGTCAGCGAGATAGTGAGGTGCTTCAAGGCTGCAGGGAAGAAAGCGGCGGTAACCTGTATGGCGCAATACGATGCTCGGTTCCCGAACAGAGGGAAGGCCACGCTTTCCATTGGCAGGCCTGCATCCACAACGTTATCCATCGTGTGACCGCAAACCCAGGACGGATCCTGCTGCCGAAACAACCAAGAGTGAATGTTCTTGTCGTCAGCCGGATAACCCCATTGTGGTTCCGGGCCAACATCGTAGGCGGACTTGTGACCACAGAATGTCTCGCGGAAACACTTCGGTGATATCGTGTAGTATCGGAGGTGTTTCACATTTGCGAACCTCCGAAGTATATTGGTGAGGTCTGTCCGGGAGGCCGCTAGGATCGACCGGCCGGACCCTAGCACAGCATTGTTGTGATGATCCCATGGACCAAAGTTCATACTGCAGAGCGATAGCGTCGACATTTGGCCGGCAATTTTGGATCGAGAGACTTTCACAAGTCTCGGCATTTGGTTGCCGTACCAATGAAATGGGGTCTCCTCCAGCACGGCGACAAAGAGATCCTTCAACGTTTTCGACTCGTGAAAGGAGTGTGCCACCAGTCGCGCGGCCAGTATGGCTTGTCGTGATGCATCGTCAAGGACTTCGTAGCGGGCGCTGAAGGTGAAGTCGTGCTCGACGAGGTGCTGCAGCACAGCGTCAAGAAGTTCTCGAGGTAGAGTGTCCATGGTCGAACAAAGCAGCTCAGGGAAGTGATGTCATCTGACAGAGCCCACCTTGCAAGACAACTTTATGTCTTCTAGAATTCAATGCCTGATCACTAGTCTTCGATTGCTCCATCACCACCACGAAGTAACTGAAACGAACAGCAGCGACATCAAGGCGAGTAATTCCGTCAAGTACGCAAACACTCCCACAAACGGTCGCAGAATCAAGCGTTTTCAGCACATTCTGATCGTGTTGTCGTTAAATTAGACTGAGCTAATAGTAATTTACAATTTATAGTTATACTCTCCAACTACAGCCTCACGGCTTCTCTCAGCCAATTCCAAATCGGCCCATCTTGACTACACCAGCGCAGCCAGGACCCTCCCATCGCCGACAACATACGTTTAGTTGTTAGCCTTGCCCTTGCCCTTGCCAAGGGCAGCAAGGGCACCAAGGCCCTTGCCCTTGTGGTGAGGCTCACGAGTCTCGATGTCGAACTCAGCGTCGAATTCAGCGTCGCGAGTGTGAAGATCAGCCCAGTGAGCGTCATCCGCAGCCTGGTCGAACTCCTGGCGGGCCTCGACGTCGCGCTTGGTCTTCTTGCCCTTACCCTTGCCAAGGGCAGCAAGGGCACCAAGGCCCTTGCCCTTGTGGTGGGGCTCACGAGTCTCGATGTCGAACTCGGCGTCGAATTCAGCGTCGCGAGTGTGAAGGTCAGCCCAGTGTGCGTCGTCGGCGGCCTGGTCGAACTCCTGGCGGGCGTCGATGGAACGTGCGTCAACAGAACGGGCGTGGACGGAGCGGGCGTGGACGGAGCGGGCGTCAACAGAGCGTGCGTCAACAACGGAGCGAGAATCGACGGAGCGGGCGGTGGCCTTCTTGCCCTTACCCTTGCCAAGGGCAGCAAGGGCACCAAGGCCCTTGCCCTTGTGGTGGGGCTCACGAGTCTCGATGTCGAACTCGGCGTCGAATTCAGCGTCACGAGTGTGAAGATCAGCCCAGTGTGCGTCGTCAGCAGCCTGGTCAAACTCCTGGCGGGCCTCGACAGAACGGGCGGTGGCCTTCTTCCCCTTGCCCTTGGCAAGGGCAGCAAGGGCACCAAGGCCCTTGCCCTTGTGGTGGGGCTCACGAGTCTCGATGTCGAACTCGGCGTTGAATTCAGCGTCACGAGTGTGAAGATCAGCCCAGTGTGCGTCGTCAGCAGCCTGGTCAAACTCCTGGCGGGCCTCGACAGAACGGGCGGTGGCCTTCTTCCCCTTGCCCTTGGCAAGGGCAGCAAGGGCACCAAGGCCCTTGCCCTTGTGATGGGGTTCGCGCTTTGTCACCTCGTCGTCCTCATCGGACTTAACGAAACGGGCGGTAGCCTTCTTGCCCTTGGCCTTGCCCTTGCCCTTGTGGTGGCGGGCTTCGATCTCAACAAAGGGCTCGGGCTCGGGCTCGCGGGCCTGCATAGCAGCTACGAGGGCAGCCGCACGGACTGGACCGCTTCCCTGTTTACTGTCAGGACGAATTCTAAGGCCATGATGTTCGAACTTACCACCACCCGGGCCTCAACGGCATTATCAGTCTCGACCTTCTTGTCATTGACGACATAGGCGCTGGCTGAGGCACCAAGTGCCAAGAGAGTAATAGCGGTAAACCTCATATTGAGTAAGTTCTAAAGTTAAGTTGAATCCTCGAATGAATGGAAAATTCTGCCAGCAGATGAGATGAGATGAAACAGGCTGAGAAGGTCTGAGAAGGAATGAGCACGTTCAACGCTTGCCGACATATCTTCTGGAATGCACCCACCTTATATGGGGTGACATTTCCTCACAGCATGCCCAAGAAACCTGAGTTCCTGAGACATCGCCGCATTGACCGCGGAACTTGAAGGGAGCTACCATCCCTGCCACACGAACCACGTTCCTGACGGTGCACATGCAGCGGCACACGGGCTCCATCAAGCAAGGGTTGGAGCCGAACAAGGGTGGGCGCAAGTTGCGACATGCGGATTGCCATCTCCGCCCTGGATGCGGCAGATGTCAACGGCCACCAAAGATTGACATTTCCGGAACAATCGAACATTGGCAGCAAACATTGGCAGACTTGCCTTCAAACGTGCAACAAGATACCAGACGTTATTCGTCAGTTCCACATTCACAGCATCGCGCGCTGACACACGAGACATGTCGACGTTTGAACGCCGATACAATTTGACGTGTCCACCGGTTTGCCAGCCCGTATCCACATTGCAGCAGAGTTACGGGTCATCTAACAATGGCAGCTGTAAAGCGCAGAAATGGCTCACGATGCAACCCACGGTTTGTTCTAACACGCATATTGTGTCAAGCCGCAGATTTTGTTCGATCGCCAAGCTGAAACAATGGTGAAGGGCGGACGCCCCCGAGTCTTGGCCTAGCGCGGATCGCGAACGTAAATCATCACGACAATCAACAACGATGTGAGACGAGTGCAGTTCGAAGCGTCGCAGAAGGCTTGTCAATTTGCTTGTCTTGGATTGGCGCTGTCGCAGACGGGTATTGTTGCCTCAGTCGAGTACCACAGATGCCTCATACTAATTCTGCAACGCCGTGGATCCGCGCTTACGAAACTTGCTTGTCTCTGATTGCGCCAGGCGCGTCCGTTTGAATCTTTGACTTTCAGACGCCCCTCCTCTCTTCTTGTGTTGAGCGCACACTTTCTTCTCGCAGGTCGAGTCAAATTAATCACTTTAATACATTCTCTACCACAACGACCTAGACCCACGAATGTCATCAACCATCACCATGGAGAAGCAAGCCCTCGCCTCGTCAAACGACGACTACGAAAACGCTGCCTTGCTCAATACATCCTACCTCAAAGACTCCGAGACTACAAGGCGGCGCAACTACGTCTACCTGACTCTTTTCAACCTGTTCATCTTCACACTCTCCATGCTGAGCCTGATATGCGCGGTCACGAGCCAGAAAGACATTTCCGGCCACAGTGCAGCAAAACTCATGGACCAATTCGACATCTTCTCGCCTGCCATGCATGAAGTTGAGTATTCTCACGTCAAGTACGAACTCCCAAAGCCGCTGAATGCGAGTAAGTACGTCGGTACAACGGAGGAAGTCGAGGAGGCGTGGATGGACATCGCGTACCGTGAGTGTCGGCCAAAGCTACACTGCATCTGAGCATAGTGCTAAAGTGACGCAGTGCCTGACCAGATGGTGTCCAAAGCCGACTTCTACAAGCTGAATAAGCCAGACGACGCAATGCAGGTCACCGATCCTACGACTGGCGAGACAGGGTATCGCGTTGGTATCGAAGTGTTCCACCAACTGCACTGCCTTAACCTCCTGCGCATGTCGACGTATCCCGGTCACTACAAGACCATCTCGTGGTCTGATACCAACGATGCCCCGGAGAAGGTGCGTGAGCACTTGGGTGAGTCATCTTCCGCGTCTTTGAGGACCTGATAGGGAATGTTTGCTAATCAGGCGCAGACCACTGCATTGAAATACTGAGAATCAATCTCATGTGTCTCAGCGATGTGAATGTGTTCACGTTTCATCCCACAAGCGAAGTAGGCAAGCAGGGAATGGGCGGCTACTGGCCGGACTACGAGAGTGAGCACGTTTGCAGGAATTTCGACCACCTCAAGGACTGGGCGAGGGCCAACGCTGTGCCGAATGCTGATGTATAGAGCATGAAGGTATATAATTTAATCATAATGATACACTTCTTAACGAACGTACTTCGCAAGTGTCAGGACAGACGCAACCGCATTGCGTAAGTAAACCGGTTGTGCTAACGATAGAGACATACAGCAAACAAGGGAGGCAGGCCCGATGGTACTTCATCCTTGGAATCTGCCTTTTTCAACCTCTCTCCATTTATACTCCACACAACTACCATCCTAGTCAACAGCAGACTCCGCATCACATGGGCACTAGAGTCAGTATCCCGTCTCCGTCGCCGATATCCACAACGACGGTAAATGCGTGGCGACTCACAGAAACGACAAAGGCACCACAACCCCTCCGCTTCCTAGACCTTCCACCAGAGCTTAGGCTCATGGTGTACTAGCACCTGTCCACGACGACAACGATTCAATTGTGCAAGACCGAGCTCGCACATAATTGAGATTATCTGCTGCTCACGTCGACTGCGCTCCAACTAGCCCTGCTACCATAGCGGCTTCCAAGCTCGTCAACAACGAGACTCGGCCTTAGCTTGAGAAGACACTTGCAGCTGCTCGACCGGAGCTAGTTCACACTTCTGCTTGAGCGTCACGAACGTGACCAAGCGAAGCGTTCCGTTCTTGATGCTTCGGACAGATACTCCTGCAACACTACCAGCTACAAGCATCGTCGATGGAGCGCACACATGGGCACATCTTGAAAGTGTAGATTCTTTGCGAAAGACGATCTCTCAGAATCCAGGAATTCTCCTTGTTTGCCAAACACCAACGTCAAGAGAAGGACTGCGAGCTGACCGTAAAGATGCACTGGCCTGCTGCTGGATACGAGATCAGAAGAATCTGCACGTTCTTGAATGATAGTAAAGGACTTCGCGTGGCCATGCGCGTTCTCGATGAACTGCCACTGGCCAGCGGCTTTGATGCTTTGCTGCGCTGAGGATGCAGCAGGGAGAATGCGACCATGTCTATGTGGAGTCGGGAACGGGAAACGGAGTCATTACTTTCCAGGTTTTCCAAAGGCTTTGGGGGATACCGACGCGTTCGACGATCGGTTCGGAACAGGGAAGATGTGGAAATGGCATATGCTATGCTGGATGCGAAGGAGAGTATGTAGATGCTGGCGTTACATGCGCTCAATGTCTGTAACCAATTTTTGTTTTCGTACTGGCATTATTCTTAGTCACTAGTAGTACCTTGGGCAAACGAGCGGTAAAATGAATGTGCTTATAAGGCTATTTCCACATTCGACGCTGCCCGACATCATTGACTTTTGATTCTGTATTCACGCCATGTAGCGAGACACTCCAAGACCAGGATGGGTGTGGAACTCTACTGGACAAGGGTAGAGAAGACGAGCGTTGAGAAGAGGGGTAAGAAGATAATAGAAAGTAGATATACTGGTAGCCTTGATAACAGAACGATTCGATAGGAAAGAGCAAGCCAGGAGGTTGATAGGATAGCGAGGTTGGCACCTGGAAAGTCGAGTCGCGTCAAGTATCGAAACTGACGTCGTCAACATGATACCCGAGCACGAGATGTAGATAATCATGCACGATTTTGCAAACACAGCGAATAGGCGAGGCAAGCTCGCCTCAAGAGTAGTTTCTTATTCTTGGAGCTCGCTACAGGAGTGTCTGCCTGACCCCACCGCAGAGGAGTTCCGAAAGTCGCCAGACTGAGGATGCCGCGATGGAGTACTGAGTCCACATCAGGCTTACGGAGACGCTTAGTCGTATGATGTAGTGTAGCAGTATAGTGCTAGGAACCCGATACCTCACTCCTTCGGTGCGTCACATCTCTTTGTGAGCTTATGCATGGATCCAAAGCGTGACATGGACGCAAACAGTAATTCGGTCTCCCACCAATCCAATCGCTGCCTTCCAAGAGGAGGCGTGCGCACCCAGGCGTGGCCTCCGCAGCGCGGTTGTGACAATGACGTCTTTAGACCGCGCTTTCACGCCGACAGTGACACGTGCAGGTCAACAGCGCAGGTGAAGTAAGTATCCACGCGATCCCAGCGAACAAGGGTGCTCTCTCTTGTTTATCAGTATCTCCTCATCCATCCACTCGAACTCCACTTTCACTCCGTTACCGAGCAACTACCCTCCACCGTGCGCACTCACAACGCTTCAGACTCGATACCACCACGATGCTGTCCACACTCATCCTCCGCATCTCCGTCCTCGCAGTCGCAGTCCTGGCCCCTGTCGTCTGCGCAAGTGGCCCGTCTGACAAATACGATCCATACAACAGCTGCGGAGCGCCGTTCTGCGGTTCGACAGGTTCCGGCGGCAATGTCGGCGCTGCTGGCGCTCTGGTTCGCAACAGCACCACTGACGCCGCAAAGAATAGGTTCAGCGAGGTGCTTCCGGATGTCGAGTAATTGGATTGCGTTTGTGCGCTGGGCTGGTTTTTGGATGGAAGCCCGGCTCCTGAGGTGCGCTGCCTCGGATTTGCTGCTTCGCTGCTGACACGGCGCAGATTTGCCCAACACTTTCGTCGGGGATCACGCAGGACCGGGGCTGAGATTGGTGGTTGAAGTCGCTGGTGCTGTTTGACATTCTTCCTTGTTGGGTTTGGGGGTGTGATGGTTCGCGGCCAGACCAAACAATGAAATTGTATCCATCAACCACCCTGTTCCTTACTCAAGATTTTCATCTGCGTGTCGATTCTGTTCATACTGCTGCACTCATCGAGATACAGCTCTTGCACGACATTTGTGCTGCCGAACCATCGCTCACCGAGGCCGGCGCCGGGTAGATGCGGCAGCATTTGAGGAGACATTGAGCTCCACTTTGTCGAGTCGGCGTTTTCGAAGTACTTGAGCGAGTCAATGGCCCACAGCATCTCGGCGTTGTTGTGGTAGTGCCCTCTCAGTCGCGCACGCCTGATAGTTCTCCGCGTATCGGACTCGACATGTTGCCATGATGACGTGGGTTTTGTCGACGACGACTTGGCTCCTTGTGACTTGCGCGTCGACGCGGCTTGATGGCGGGAGGGGTGCTGATCCTCCCAAATCACCTTCAGCTGCTCTTGCCTTGCCTGCTCGCGGAAGAACAGCTCTAGCATGTTCTTCCAACTGAGCTGCATCTTATAGTCGTCATTGTCAATGACAAGCCCTGGAATATGCGTATCGTTGACGGCATCGCCGATGCTGATTGTGTAATTGGGCAGCTCAGGCTTGCGTCTTTTGACATTCTCGTGCCACCGCTGCATAATAACAGCCTTGGTCTTATCCCGCATCCCAGCATCCACAATCCTGTGGCCACGAAAATGACCGGAAAAGTAGGCAACACACGCATCATCCCCCTTGCCCAAGCGCTCGAACTCAAGCGTGATAGCGGGCTCGTGCGGCCCTCTCTTGCCGCCTAGATTGTGCCTGTCCAACATGAACTCAATCCGAACATGCCCGAGGAAATATTCGCCAACTGCGCGTTCGGCGCATGCTTTCAGGGTAGGCGAGATGCGGCGGCACGTGTGCCAGAGGTGCGCGAGGTCGTGGGAGAAGCGGAAGATATTGATCCATATCTCCGGCGGCAGCGATGAGCAGAGAGTTTCGCGGACGGGTTGCGAGGAGATGTTCACACGCGTCATCGCGGCCGTTTGTGTGTTTCTCTACATGATTTGTACGTGTTCGGGACGACAGGCTGGACCATGTGAGTGGCCTGGAGCGGCCACCAAGAGTCTCGAGTATGACGTAAGTATTTAGTGGCAGTCGGATTTGCCCCGAACAGTGTACTCCGTAATTATCGTAACCTGCAACCCTTCCCAAGTAACTGCAGCTAATTGCATAGCTCAATCCCACTGCGCATCTCTCCCACCACGCTGCTGACAACCCACACGCCGCCATTAGCTGCGCGCTGTTCAGCTTGCAACTGCAAGGTCTCGTGGCTTACTCAGCGTGTGCAGGACACGTCAATGCAGAAACAGACAGACAGACAGACAGCTTGTACCACAACCGGTGGAGTAGCGAGGGCCCGGGCATCTGGCTGCCATATAGCAAGGCAGCGAGTATTGCAAAGTAGCACCAGCCAAGCACAAGGCCGAGATGCCTGCCGTAGGTAGGGTTTCGAATGATAGTATAGTCTACACAACGTCTACCGCAAAGTCCACTTTCCCGCCTATATATCAAACGACAACTCCAAGCCAATGCCGCATGTGCGCTATACCAAGACCGACCGTCGCTCCGCACCAAACTAACCAGCATGCTCCACAATCTCGCTGATAATCTTCCCGTTCGCAATGTAGCTCCTGATCTGCTCCGGCAGCGGGTTCTCGCTGTAGTCGTCCTCGCTGGGCAGGTTGATGTTGATGCTCGAGCACTTGCTGGTGAATATCTCCGTGTTCTGGCTGTCTTTGCCGAGGTAGATGGTCGCGCCGTCGACCTGGTCGAGCAGAACCGTGGGCAGGGTGCCGACGACCTGGAGAGCGAAGTTGGGGCACTTGATGACGTCGACCGAGGAGACGAGCGAGTCGATGATGATGGATGTGCGGCTCGAGTTGTCAATGGAGATGGCGTTGGCCTTGCCGTTGACGCGGATGGTGGTGTTTTTGCAGCGCGAGATGAGGATCGAGTGGTTGATTTCGGCGTCGAATTCGACAATGTCTCCGGGGCTGTCGAAGTTGTCCTGCGGATGCGTTAGCGCGACCATTGTCTTGAGCAGATCGGAGCACCCACGATAATCCACTTGTTGCCATCCAGCTCCTTCTTCGGCGGCTTCTTGGTGCGCATTGTGTCTGGCTTGCGTGGAGGAGCCGGGCTCTTGCCGCGCAGCGAGCCGTTGCTGTCACTCCGTGTTGGGACTGGCGCCTGTGCTCGCAACGACGGGTTCTTATGCGTCATCTGGCTTGTATCGACCTTCTTCAACCCCCTTGTGACATCTGAGCCCCTGTTCAGGTCGTCGAAGACAGCGTTCATGTCTGGCGCAGCCTTCTTGGCCGGTGGAGCAGCACCAGGTGGCGGGGGAGGGCCGGGGGGCGGAGGGATGCCTCCCGCTGGCGGCGGCGGCGGCGGCGGCGGCGCCGGGATAGCGCCTGCAGCTGGGCCCGACGCACTGGAGACTTGCCTGGCTGCCTCCTTTGCATCGATTCCGTTGGCGTTCCAGGCGACACCGCTGGGGTGGTGCTTCCTCGCGTACTCGGCGAGGGCCTTGAACAGCTTGTAGTAGGCCTGCACCCACTCGACGTTTGTCTTCTCCGGCTTATCACGGTACTCCTTAAGCACCTTGTTGCCGTACATCTGGGCGCCGCCGAACAGCTCGGTGATGTACTCGTGGGGCTTGGGGCCGCCGCCGCCGCCTATGGTGACCCAGCCCAGTGAACCAACACCGTCGGCAACCATGGACAGCGGGTCCTTGAGCGCAGGCTCGCGGTTGCTCTGGCGGACCTCGTCTGTCTTCTCCATCGACGCCTGCAGGTCCTTCAGGAAGCCCATGATGGTCTGGTCGTCGGGCTTCTTCGCCTTATTGGCAATGGACAGGAACGCGCGCTGCGCTGCGAATGCGCCCTCGACGGCCTTGGACTGCGTCTCGATGACGGCGCCCATCTTGCTGCTCAGGTCCAGCCATGTCTTCAGCTCCGTGCTGACGAGCTCGTCAAAGGCGGCAATGGACGGGGGCAGGCTCTCGACGGCCCGGGGCGAGGGAACCGCGGCGGCAGGGGCAGCAGCAGCTCCGCCAGCAGCCACGGCGGCGGCCGTTCCGGTTTTGCTGGCGCCGCTGTCGGTCGTAAACGACGACGAAGCAATGTCCTCGAGGCGCGAGGTGGCAGCTTCGAGCCTGCGCATCATCGAAGTCAGCACTCCATCTGGCTTCTTCTGGCCCTCCGATCGGGGGCCAATGGTTCGCGCCTCCGAGGCCTCGCTCATGGTGGAAGTCGCAGGGTCAAGGGGTTCAAGAGGATCAGGAGGGTCAGGAGGGAGGTACACACCGCTTTATCAAGGTTGTCAAGCTATTCATATTGTTCTGGGCCATGATTGCGGGGAAGGTGTGTACTACGTCCAGCAGCTCTGGGAAGTGACAGACGACGGACAGCCACCTGCAGCTTGTGCGCGCTCGTCGTGCTTACAGAAAGGACGGGCGGAGCGAGAGACTATTCAACGTCGAGCAGGCGTGTGGGACGTGCGATGGATGGACAGACGTCTGCCTGGCCTGTTATACAGTGGGAGGCGTTACGCAGTTGTTATACAGTGAAGGGCGTTACGTAGCTGTTATACAGTGCGAGGCGTTACGTAGTCCGGTCAGGGAGTCGGCGGTACGGCTGCTTCCTCAGGCGAGGTCCAAGGCCGTGGATCCACGTTCGCGCTAGTGCTGCAGGCCAACCACGCCAGAGCCCACGCATCACCGTCCGTGACCGCGGGGGTCTGTGAATGGTCGCGTTCCACGACACCGCTGCATCGTGACTCTGGGACGTGGACGCTTCAGGAACTCCATGGTGCAACTCGATCTGTGGTATTGCGTCTAGAACACATACCTTCAACACCGGAAACAATCGCACCCCACTTCACGGTCCAAGATCGCTGTCAAGGTACAAGTCAACATCTGCTGCTTTGCAGCAAGACGCTCCAGACGTCCTCCAACACAACATGGCGAGCACTAGCTCCGGCATGGGCTTTTGCACGCCCGGCACCGACTCTTGCACGCCCGGCACCGACTCTTGCACGCCCGGCACCGACTCTTGCACGCCCGGCACCGACTCTTGCACGCCCGGCACCGACTTTTGCACGCTCGGCATGTTCATCATCGACGAGATCGAGTTCGCGCCGCCGAAGCCACCGGTCACAGACATCGTCGGCGGTGGCGGATCCTACTCCGCACTGGGGGCGCGCATCTTCTCCCCGTCTCCGCTGTCGAGGAGCGTTGGCTGGATCGTCGACTGCGGGTCTGACTTCCCCGCGCAGCTGAGAGACTTCATTGCGTCGTGGGACAGCGGAGTGCTGGTCCGCGAGACACCTGACCGGTTGACGACTCGCGGGTGGAACGGGTACGGAGAGAATGAGCACAGGGGTTTGTACACGTGCAAGGTCAGTAGTGTACCGTCTGACGAGAGACAGCATTCCGGTACTTGACGCCAAAGCTGCGAATATCACACGAGGATTTGAAGGATACACATCTGCTGTGGGCCAAGTCGTTCCACCTCATCTGCTCGCCCACACGGTGCACAGAGCTGGTCAAAAACATCCTCGCGTTGCGGGTCACGGCTTCTCCTGCAGCCGAGCGACCAGTCTTCATCTGGGAGCCGGTGCCGGATCTTTGCGTGCCTGCCGAGTGGGACAATTGCCTCGAGGCACTACAGTGCGTGGACGTCGTGAGCCCGAATCACGGCGAGCTCGGCGGCTTTTTTGGACAGTGTACCGATGGGCCGGAGCACGTCGACTACCGCCTGATCGAGTCGCTGTGCGATCAATGGCTCGAGAGCGGCATCGGGCCCAGCGGCAGTGGTGGCATCGTTCTGCGGAGCGGGAAAGACGGGTGTCTAGTTGCGCGTCGCGGCCTGCGCAGGTGGATGCCTGCGTACCACCAGAACGGCGAGAAGGTAGTCGACCCAACTGGCGGCGGCAACGCGTTCCTGGGCGGGTTAGCAGTCGGGTCAGTGCGAAGCGGGGGTGTGGCGGCGCTCGAGGAAGCTGCCGCCTGGGGCTCGGTATCAGCAAGCCTCGCCATCGAGCAGGTCGGGATGCCGGTGCTGGCTCAGAGCGCCCAAGGCGAGAGATGGAACGGCGTTTGCGTCGAAGAAAGACTCTCAGAGTTCAAACAGAGGCTGGATAGATATGTACAGCCGTAAACCTCCCTGCTGCTTAGTGATCCCACGCGCGCTCTCCGCCCTCCTATTGCCCCTGCTGCTGCTGCTGCTGCTGCTGCTTCAGCTTCGCCTCGTGCTCGCGAATCTCTCTGCTCCAGCTGCGCCGTGTTAGCTGCAATGCTCGTCGCTGTCTCGGCGGCGACGTACTATCGGCTGGGGAAGAAGCGGCCCTGCTCCGGCATCTTGTCGCGGTGCTCGCGCTGTGCGGAAACAGACCAGGCCATGCCGACGATGCTGGCGAGGACGAGGCCGACGACGGCCGTGTTGCCCTTCCAGTTGCCGGGCTGCGCGTACCAACCACCGGCCGGCGACCAGACGTGCTTGGGGTACCTGTGCGCGGTCAGCAGCCGGGCGGGCGAGGCATGGGCGGGCGAGGCATTGGCGGGCGAGGCATTGGCGGCCGGGACTCACGGGATCTTTCCTCCTCCGCCCATGGTGAAGTGCTGCTGTGGAGATTTCGGGGGTGCGTGTGGCTGCGGCTTGCGCTGTCGTCGGCGACGCGGTGCGGTGCTGCTCGACGGACGGCCGCTAGTCGCTGCTGTCTTGGCGCTCCCCAAATTCTCAGAAACCGCCCAAGGCGACCATTGCGATCTCCAGGAGACGACACTCGAGCCCGTCCGCCGTCCGCCTGCCGCCTGTCCCAATCGCCGCCGCCGCCGCCGCCGCCGCCGCCTCTTTGCCCCTCCGCCGGCTGCCGTCTGTCTGTGTCTCTGATGAAGCGGATCGCCCTGTCGCGGTGCGCCGCGCAGCTGCAGGCCGCGCCGTCGCCTCGCCGGCCCTCGTGCCTCGACCAGGCCCAGCGCTCTCTGGCAGCCCGCGGCGCCCACCGCACACAGGCGCGCTGCCAGACGACCGCGTCGATAGCGCGCGACGGCCCCAAGCAGGCCCCGATGGTGGCTCCACACACAGCAGCGCCCAAGACACGGCCGACGCGCCGGCCGCCTGCGCTCGAGACGCTGCCATCGCCGCACCCCAGCGCCGCCGAGCGCTCGGTCAAGCTGCACGCGCTGCGGAGCCGACTGGCGCTCCCGAAGCGCTTCCCCCTCGCAACCCTCGGCCGCACCCTCGTGCACCCCTCGGCGGACCCCGACGCCGCGTTCAACAACGCCTCGCTGTCGATTCTCGGCCGCCACCTGCTCGGCTACTACACTACAGAATGGCTCATGTGCAACTACCCGCGCCTGCCCATGGCCGTCGTCTTCTCTGCAGTCGATGCCTACGTTGGGCCCCGCGCACTGGCCACGGTCGCCAGCGAGTGGGGCATCGAGGCCGCCGCCGAGCCCGGCGGCGAGGTCGACGCCGGCCTGCTCCAGTTCCGCAGAATCCAGTCGGGCAGCGGCCTGCCGGCGTCGCTCAGGCGCCAGGCCCCGTGGAGCTGGAACACGACCACAACACACCGGATCATGAAGACGGACGAGTTCGGCTCGGACAGCGCCGCCCCGAGCCCGCACGCGCTGAGCGGCACACCGGTGCCAATGGACGAGGCCGCGCAGTCGTTTGTGCGAGCGCTCGTGGGCGCCCTGCATCTGCAGCTCGGCGCGCCCCTCGTCAAGCGCTTTTTCCGAGACCACTTTACAAGCCGCCACCTCGACATCAGCACGCTCTTCGACTTCCGCATGCCGACGCGCGACCTCTCCAAGCTCTGCGCCCGCGAGGGCTTCGACGCTCCCATTGCCCGCATCGTCTCGGAAACGGGCCGTCTGAGCAGACACCCCGTCTTCGTCGTGGCCGTCTACAGCGGCAAGGACAAGCTGGGCGAGGGCGCGGGGAGCTCGCTGGACGAGGCCCGCACACGCGCCGCCGCCGCCGCCCTCAAGGCCTGGTACCTGTACCGTCCGCTCGACGTGACCGTGCCCAGCACCACCGAGGGCGAGCTGGATGGCTCGCAGTGGCGGCCCAACATGGTCGACTGCGGCGAGGTCATTGTGTGAGGGGAGATGCGGCAGAGGGGAGACGTGGCAGAGAGACGTGGCAGAGAGACGTGGCAGAGAGACGTGGCAGAGAGACGTGGCAGAGAGACGTGGCAGAGAGACATGGCAGAGGAGAAACACAGAGGAGAAACACAGCAGAGAGACATGGCAGAGGAGAAAGCACAGCAGAGAATAGAGCGCAACAGAGCCCAGCAGCGTCGCCCCGCCGCACACCATGTACATGTACCATATCTATGTGACACCACCGGCACACCCCTGCGATCTGCAGCTTTTTGTATAGAATAGCAACAGCACTGTATTCCACCGTCCCGCCTGCTCTCGCTGCGTCGCCTGCTGCTTGTGACGGAGGAGATTGGATTGATCCGGCGTGCGCCGTTGGATTGATCCGGTGTGCGCCGTCTCATGATGGGAGGTGATTGAGGGACGGGGAGTGAATTGATTCATGAGGGGGGTGGTAAAATCTATGATGGTAGTAATAGCTGTGTACCAACTGATGTGCTAGAGAGGTGCGCTGGTCTCACGCCAAGCAAAAAAATTCACAACAGCAGCAACACATACAAACACAGTCTACGCCCGTCTACCAAGTAACAAACTGCCGCGCTATGTCGTGACAATAACAAAGCGAACGGGGTATCATCTCGCTCGCACCATCCTTCTGCCACCCTTCTGCCACCCTTCTGCCACCCTTCTGCCACCCTCTGCCACCCTTCTGCGCGTCCACTATCCAGTCGTGTCGCCACCTCGTCTGGCCTGCCCTCATTCCGTCAAGAAGCCTGAACGGCTATGGCTGTGTGTTTCCGGGCCCGCTCGGGAGCGACTGGTGCCGAACGCGTCACGGTTGTCAAACGCGTTTCGCCGACCGTCACCCTGGCGTCGCACGTGTGTCTGCTCTGATCCGACGTACGTCTCGGCGCACCTCACCACACACGTCTCGGCGCACCTCACCACACACGTCTCGGCGCACTTCACCACGCCTCACCACGCCTCACCACGCCTCACCACCCGCCCGCGGGCTCCAGCTTGCGCGACTGCTGCTGGAAATAGCCGTCAAAGACGCTCAGCTCCGGTCGACGCAGCTGCGGCATGGCAGCTCTGGGTTTGAGCGTCGGCCCGAGATCCACGAGAGCAGTCGCTGGTGCGCCGTTGTTTGTGCCCAGCGATGCTGCGACGTGCCCGCTGTACCCGCCACCGTCCAGGCTGCGTCTTCTGCCGCCAGTCACCTTGCCGGACCCGATGCTGCCCATGATGACGCCCATCTTGATCCTTTCTTTCGGCCGTGGTGCAATCATCTTCTCCATGATGCTGAGCCACTCCGCTTCTGCCCTGAGCTGCCGTAATCGTCTGCCAGATCCGCTCAGCCCGGCTCGAAGACTAGCATTGGTCGAAGCAACGAGTCGGTTCCGCCAGCTTCCTACTCGGTCGAGATGTGCGTGAAATGATGCATCTTGTGTCGAGCCAGCCCTGTATTGCGTGAATGCTGACAGTGACTGATTCTGTGCTACCGTCAACATTGTCAAGAAGACGCAGCCCAGAGAGAACACATCAGCCGGTCGTTTGCCGCGCGAAGTCACCGCTTCAGGTGCCGCATATACGTGAGTCTGGTCTGAAAGATATGTGGCTAGTTGCTCTAGTCGCTGCGAAGCACCTGTGGTTGGACTGAAGCTGCCGATATTGTTACCGATTTCGAATGGCGCAAGCAGGACTCGAGCACCGTCGACCAATATCTTCCTCGGCCGAATGCTGCGGTGGCAAATCGATTGTGTGTGGAGGTACTCAAGAGCAGAGGCAAGGTCGTACATCCAATCAACCAGTATCCTGGATCGAGAAGGATCGCTTCCAGGCATCGCAAGATAGTCGTCTAGACTGCACTGTGCCTTATCCAGGACAATCCCTACATGGCTGGGCTGTGCGTACGAGCACAGCAGCTTGGAGATGCTCTTGTGTTCGAGCATTCTGAATTTGCTGATCTGCTCCAACACTGCAGCTTTCTGTGAAGGCCGAGTAGTGACAAAGCGCTTTCGGATCAGGACACGACCATCATTGCTGCCCAGCAATCGCACTCTATCAACGCTCTTCTCGGAGTTTTTCGATGTGCGAACGACGCCTTCTGACTGTAGTGGTACGGTCTCGCGTGCCACAAAATCAACATGGCCCCCGTTCAGCAGCATCTCCTTTGAAGTTGCACGCCACTGCTCGTCCACAACTTTTCGGGCATCTGCTACGATACCCTGCAGTCGGTCCTCTGGAAAAGGCAGACTTTCGTCTCGCAGATCGAAGAATGACGCTTGCCGCCAGGAGGCGACGTCATCACACACATACAGGAGTATTGCGAGACGTGGGTTCGACAGCGTCCACTGCCATATCCTCTTGATCTGCCCTGCGTCCCAGCCTTGCTTTCGACAGAGGTCGTAGAACCATCCGGAAAGAGACTGTCCTTGTGAGGATAGAGCAGACGTGTTGATAAAGCCGTGCACCAGTGGAGAGAGAGGAGCAACGGGTTGGCGGTAAGGGTTGGGCGATCCTGGAAAGGCAGACGTTGATGGCGAGGGAAACTCTGACTGATAAGCGTCGCCAACAACTGAAGCAGGTGGAGACATTGGTACGAATCCAGCCATTGCCTGGAAGGGTCTTAACGGCTGTGGTGCGATTGGGGTGGGCGTTGTCGACCGACTTGTGTATGGTGGGGTACGAGTGGGACTCTGCTTTGGCGACGATTTTGGCGACTTGCTCGAAGCCAGCGAACTTGGACTTGTCATTACATTCGACCAGGGATTATTATTCGTGGTGGTGGGAGTGGCACTTCGACTTGTGGATGTTGAGACTGATGAAGATGTGGGAGAAGATGGGCCACGATTGTACCAAGTTGGCTCCTCGTGCAGGTTGACCATGGAAATCGTGTGCGACAGGCTGTACTGAGGTTTGGGAGGGTCTCTCGTAGATGTTCGCCATGGGGAGTTCGATGCGTGCTGCATTGTCGAAATTGTTTCGGGTCTCCTGGCCACGCGAAAAAGTGTCTGCTCGAGCGACGGGACGAGGCCACTCCGGATCCACCAGTCGCTGCAATAGAAAGGTTAAGTTCAATTCGTTAATACCGGAGTTAATCACCAACAGCCTGATCAAAGGGTTGGATATGAGAACTGGCAGGGAAGGGACGTCGGGCGCGAGAGTCGCGATTACCAGCAGAAGTACTGGCACGAGACTCGGGCAGAGTCGACTTGACCCGAGAGAATGTAAGGCTGACTCTCCATCAACAGCGCAGAGGCATTGATGTGCTGGCAGCGAGTCGCCCGCGTTTTGTGCCACATTAGTAGACGGTCACAATATATGCCCTACGGTATGTGTGTTGGGCGAATGCAAACTGGGCATCACTGCACCTTTGCGGAATAGTCGTATGCACGCGAACGTGGCCACCTAAGACTCGCCTCTTGCGTAAGAGTGCGACTTGTACATACGTTCGCAGTCAGACAACTCCATATGGTGTCGAACATCCAAGGATTCGTATGTAGCGCGCGAGCCGTCCCGAAGGTCTTTTCGCCGCAACCGTCATTCGTGGTGGTGGGTGAGGCTGCCGCTTCGCTGCAGGATCGAGGCTGCGGTGTCACGAGCACGAGTACGAATAAATGCAGGATCGTCCTGCTAGATGACTCCAGAGTGCTTCATTGGTAGTTCTAGACGAACTGGAGGTCCTTCAGCGAGCGATTGTTCGATGATCCGTGAGGACCAGACCCCAGTGTTCAGTGTCGCCTGCACACCGTATCTTCTCGGCACACAATGGCGGGAGAAGTAGGCACCTCCACGACTGTGGATACGGGGATAACGGGAAAGTTGTTATCCAATGTTAGCGCATCACGAGTGGCACTGTGTTGCCCATCATCGAACGGAAGGTGCATGAGCTGTGAAATGTCCGTTCATCCCCACTCCGGCGGCAGCGCTCAACTACCGGTAGTGAGAAGTCTCTGAAATACATGTTGCTTGCGTCGCTGCGAGCCTTTATTCCACATAGCCGCAGAATAGATGCGCATGCGAGAAGACCTGAAGTGGAGTCGAATGTGAAGGCTTAAGTTGAACGAGCGAGGGATGTGTGGGAGAAGCAGCTTTGTCCGTGCGTTCCAGTGAGGGCAGCCACGATCTTGGGCGTCGTGGCTTCTCGCCAACACACTCATCATTACAACTTCTAATAGAGCTGTGCTTCCAATATGCTCGTAAATGCATCCAACAAGGTTCTTTGTCTTGGCATCATGTCGTCGCGTACATGTGGACCTGGATGAACAAAGGTGTCTTTTGATCAGATAGCCAAGAGCATCTGACAGCTTGCCATGAGAGCCAAGCGAACGACAACGGCGATTTGCAATGACCAAAAGTCCTCCACGGTGATTGCCGCGGTGGCGCAACTGCCCTGAGACGACAGTGGCGCGTAAGACGGGGTTCAAGGAAGACGTGTGAGGGTGAAACCAGGAACTCGGAAGCTCGGTAAGAATGCCACGCTGATTGGTCACGAACCACTGGCCGCTCAAGCGCCTGCGACAGAGCCTCAACACTAATCGTCTCAAGGGGCAAAACATCCTCATGCCTACTCCGGTTGCGTACCTAAACTCATCATCCTCAAAGAAACATCTGGTTGGTCTCCGCCAGTGGAGTTTCTTGTCTCGCTGATTCCAGGCGCCACTGGATGAACGCATAGAAAGATTCAGTGTCACCTGTCGCAGACTCGAGCAGGACTGGTCTCATCTCTGTAATGGCATTTCCGCCCAGGCTTAGGGTTGCTTCTCCAGCAGGACTTCGATGACTGAGCCACGCCATGAGAATCCACTGCCGGACATCTCAAGACTGCATCGTTCCGTTCTTCACCGCTTAGCCACTTCCTGACCCGCGTTTGTGCCAGGTTATTGCTACTAATGAGTCCCATGCAGAGCAGATTTCTCATGAATCGTTCCTAACTCATAACTACTTCACTCTTTTTCCAAGCCTCCGCTGCTAGGCACTCTCTTCTAGTACGCTGCTGGTCGGCCTGTGACTTCATACTAACAACTTTAATCACATCTTCAAACCTAATCCGCCCTTTACCATGCTGTTCAGGACAACAGTGCTGGGTACACTGCTCGCCGCTAGTAATGTGGCCGCTATCAAGCTTGGAGATGTCAACGCCGTACTTCGACGAGGAGAAGATCTGGAGGAGGTGCTTCGACGGGACTCTGGATTACTCGCCACTCTTACACAACGACAAGACGCAAATGCTGCAGACACTGCGCCACTGGCTTCGTTAACGCCAGCCTCTGGTGATGCATCGAAGGCTAATCTCCAGAAGTGGGAGGAAGAGACACGAGCAGCTTGTATGCAAACATTGAGCAACCTCAACGGCAAAGCTTCAAATCCCAGTGGCATCGCTGTTTGCTACAACGTGCCCTTCCTCGACAATTCTACTGGAGTCTTCCAGGCCGAACTTCGAATGTACAATGTATCAGCGCCCGTCGATCCATGGCAAAGCGTCACCGCTGCCGACGTCAGTATGACACTTTCGTATTTGGGCGCAACAGTACAAGCGATGAGCATGAACAGCACAAAGCGAGAGGTCAGTGAAGCTCAGGCTCGAGCAAGATGGAGCGACGGCACCTTGGTCCAGCGACAGACAATCAGCACCATGACTGAGCTCAAGACACTCATGTATGTTGGCAAGATCAACTCGAACCTCATGGGACCAGCCATGACCAAGTAAGTAAATTGACGCCTGTATCTGTATCTGTACTATGCTAATGAATGTCGCAGCAATGCTCTTCAACCGCTCCTCGTCCCTCAAATCGACCTCGCTGCACGTAACCCTTCCACGAATGCAGACGTTACCACGACACTATCTAACAAAGAGGCCCGTTTTGTGAATGGCGTCTTCGCCCAGAAGGCTGACGCGAACGCACCTTCGAACGCCGACCCCACCGCTGCCGCCGCAGCTACTTCTGCCGTGTTCCTGGCCGCTCCCTTCGTTGTACCTGGCACAGCTCTCGCCTTCTTCCCTATCGGTTTACTTGTCACTGGGACTTGGTCTATCTTCTTCTTCCTCTCGGTCGGACTGGGCACATATGGTCGCATTCAATTCCGCGACCAGTACAGGAGGCGCATGGCAGCCGAGAAAGCAAGGAGTGTGCGTACGATCTAATGCAACCATTTGAAATGTTTATCACAAGTCCTTCTCTTATAGATACTGTAAATAATACATCATCCTGGCGATGCACGCGAGAACTAAAGATCGTACCAGACCGAACGACAGACATGGAGGTAGTCAGATACCCGTGGGAAGCAATACAAATCTTGAAAACAGTCGACAATCTCCGAGTGACCTCAGCCTTCACGAAATCAACAAATTCAAGCACACTTGCCCTTGTGAGCGATGTCACTCTTGTTCGATCATCGGGTACAACACTGTTGCATCTGGAACAAAGACGGGTTGTGTCGCAATTCAAGACCCACAGCCACCGGTACCGTCACTAGCCGATTGCAAACCCTGATTGGTCAATTGCACTCGCCCAGCCACCATTCGCCGGTACCGCCCCACTGCAACACCACGCCCTATCGAGTCTGTGCGGGCTACATGTATGACTGTCACGAAATGATATGCCTGAGTCACTTGTTGGAGTATATAAAAATAGGTGAGGATGCGCCACTTGGAATATCATTATACCGACAGTCGCAACGATGGGTTCAATTGAAGGCACCACGTCATTGGCTGTGAGGACAACAGATGGTGTCAAGTTCGGGAAAGAATTGAGGGAAAAAGATTTCATGTTTGACAAAGACTACCTCAATCTTAACCATGGTAAGTGATTGATGCTATCAGTGTCTATTGAGGCAGTCATTCCAACTACGACGACCATGGCCGTTGTTACAACCAATCACAATGTGGCATCAGTTGATCACTGCTCCCACTTGATGCACACAGCTTCACCCAATACCTCAGAAACGTTCCGTCTAAAGCTCAATACGACCGCAGTCCCTAACGCCATCACCAGGTTCCTTCGGCACCTACCCACGACCTGTCCGCGACGTCCTGCGCTCCTTCCAAGACCTTGCAGAAGCCCGCCCGGATGACTTCATTCGCATGAAGTACCCAGCGTATCTGAACGTTTCCCGTGCCGCCGTTTCGGAGATCATTAACGCTCCACCAAAGACCGTTGTCTTCGTTCCTAACGCCACAACAGGAGTCAACATAGTCCTGCGCAGCTTGCAATTCGAAGAAGGCGACCACATTGTATACTTCGCAACCATTTACAAGGGGTGCAATCTAACCGTTGAGTACATCACGGAGTCTACGCCAGCGAAAGCGGTAAAAGTCGAGTATACTTACCCTGTTGAGGATGACTGGCTTGTAAAGGCCTTCAAGGCGAAAGTACAAGCAGTGCAAAAGTCTGGCGGAAAGGTCAAAATCGCCATCTTCGACACCGTAGTGAGCATGCCTGGTGTACGTGTTCCGGTTGAACGCCTCACTCAGGCGTGCAAAGAGCTGGGCGTGCTGAGCTTGGTCGACGCAGCGCATGGAATTGGGCACATCGAGCTTGACATGAAGGCACTGGACCCTGATTTTCTGACAAGCAATTGCCACAAGTGAGTCCCCTGAGTAGATCTGAGCTTATCGAAAAGGCGACTGACAATGACGCAGGTGGCTACACGTCCCCCGTGGTTGCGCAATCTTCTACGTTCCCATCCGCAACCAGCACCTCGTCCGCTCCACGCTCCCCACATCCTGGGGCTTCAAGAACCTCGACACAGTGCTCAACACGGTCAATCCAAAGGGCACGTTCGGCGGCGACATCGAGTCCGAGTACATCGGAAAATTCGAGTTTGTCGGCACCATCGATAGTTCGCCGTACCTGTGTGTTCCTGCAGCAGTCGAGTGGCGCAAAACCCTAGGCGGCGAGAAAGTCATTATGGAGTACTGCACAAAACTTGTCCAGGATGCTGGGAAGCTGTGGGCCAAGGAGCTGGGTACGGAGATGATGAATAACGAGACGAAGACGCTGAGCCAGTGCTGTATGGCGATGGTGCGGTTGCCGATCGAAGTTGAGAAGGTGCTGCAGGAGGGCGTGAAGGTTGGAATCGGCAAAGACCAGGTGGGAGGTGTCGTGACGGACTGGCTGCAAAGGATGTTGGTAGACCGCTACGGCACGTTTTTGCAGTGCCCTTTCTATGGTGGTGCATGGTGGGCTAGATTGAGTGGGCAGGTGTACCTGGAGCTAAGTGACTTTAAGGGTGTGGTACCTTCGTTGAAAGAGCTATGTAAGAGGGCGAACAAAGGCGAGTGGGCGGAGACTGTCGAGAAATGGTAAGAGACTCTACTTAGCATATATGGGCAGTACTACCTACCTCCTCCGAGTTGAAGTATATGCCGCCATATCCTAAATCTAGTCTTACTTGTCTCTCAGATGTGAGGTAAATGGTGGTGTGGAACAGATGATGTGCTGAAATCGTGCAAGGTATACTTATGCACAAGACAAAACTGTGCAAGCGTAAAGCGGAGAAGATGATGCGGAGCATTCTGGGGTATATCGATAAGGGTATGTGCGGCGCTGCAGACATGTTGCTCCGCGTCCTGTGCTGCCTCGATAGGGGCAGTCGGTGGCACAGACTTGAGGAGGGGAAGCTGTTGCATTACTCTCGAAAACTGGTGGGAGTCGGGAGATGAAGCCTTGGTGGTAACGATACATGTGATATCAGATGTAAAGCGTTTATATCCATCGACAGGACAAGAGACGCGGCGCTGGTCTGACGTCGGATCGAAGAGGCGCGAATGTTATAATGGCGCAGGAACAAATTTGACAGATCGGCCACTCACCGAAGCACAGAACGGGTCACCGAGCGCAAGCGCCGTACCAGCGAAACAATGAACGTCGACGTTGGCCAGGCCTCACATCCACCCGACTTTGAGCGACTCAGAGAGCGATCTCGGATTGTTCAATCGACAAAAGTGCATCAATGGAAGGTGGCAATGCAGATAGGTCTTGTTGCTTGCGGGCAGGCGCAAAGGGAAGGAACTTTGGATAGAGGCCTTCTGAAGCCCTCCGCTGGTGGCCGTAGCGTAGGGCTACATAGTGCCCGGAGGTATTTCTGCCACATACGTTGCCTTGAAGAGTGAAAGGTACATCGACAGGAGCTTGAACAGCTTTGCAATGATCATGGCGGATTACGAGGCAAACGCTCACTTCACCGACTTTGCGACAAGGCAATGGACCATGCGGAGATGTTACAGGTCAGTAGTACTGGAACGCTGCATAATCCGCGACCCTCGGTTTGTTGGGTGGGAAGGAGCGCCTAGCCCCAAGGAGGGCGGTGAGCGCGCATACAGTACTTTTTTATTTTTGCCACATCGACAATTATTAGCCTTGGAGGGCAGCAACATGGCTCAACACACGCTCTAAAACAACGAGACAGCCTTGCGCTCTGAACTAGGTGACGAGCCGCATTATGGAGACACTGGGGCAATTAGAAAACTTCTGCGTCTTCTGCCGTCCTCGGATTGGCGAACAGTTGTGACAATGTGGGCGAACTTCGCCCGGTTGTGGAAGGAGCGCCACGCACGCGCTAAGGCTATCAGCGCACGGCCCTGCTCAGAATTTTGAGCGCACGTCGGAACTCTTAAATGCCCCTCATTACGCTCTCGAAGCCTTGCAAGCTCTCAACCCACTCTCTCTTGGGCCCCCAAAAAAAGTTCCTGTGTGTATTCAGCTGTATAGAGGGCTGTCTGTCACATTTCTTCGCGTTGTGCGATTTGATACCCCGGTAGACTTTCGTCTATCTCTCCGCCGCAAGGTTTTTAGCCCCGCCGCTATAAGAGAGCCACCGCCCTCTCCAAAGTTTTCCTCCTCCTTCAACCACCACACACCTCTACACCATGGCTCCCGCTGCCCTTCACGACGCTTCTAGCGTGGTACGTCAATCCCTAAGTCTTACTTCAGGTCAAAACCGCAACCAAAGTCCCACTTTCGCTGCTATGCAACCTGGTACTGCCCAATTTCTCTGCTGACAAACCTCAGGCCAGCGAGAACTCCAAGGCCGTCAAGGTTCTTGAGGAGCTTCTCAGCAAGCTCACCGTCTCTAAGGCTCAGGATGAGATCAACGCCTCTGCTGCCTCGATCGCCACCTTCATCAACGGTGATATTGAGGAGGCCGATGCCCCTACAAAGTACGGTTAACACCTTGATACGGCTACAAGAACACCAAGACTAAAAATTTAACAGGGCCGTTGAGCTTCTGAAGAAGCAGCTCGCCAGCAAGAAGGATGCCGTCGCCCGCGAGCGCGCCCTTGATGCCATCCGCGCCATCGCTCAGCATGCTCAGGTCTCCGCCGCCGTCGAGCCCTACCTTGTGGCCCTCCTGCCCAACGTCCTCGCCGCTGTTGGCGACAAGATGTCCGGTGTCAAGGTTGCTGCTCAGACAGCCGCCGAGGCAATCGTCTCTGCCGCCAACCCCAACGCTGTCAAGGCCATCATTCCCCACCTTTCACACTCTCTCGAGACTGCTCAGAAGTGGCCTGAGAAGATGACCGACCTCAAGTGCATTGAGATCCTCACTACCTCTGCCCCCGCCCAGATGGCTTTCCGTGTTCCCGACCTGATCCCCGTCATCTCTGGCGCCATGTGGGACACCAAGGCTGAGGTCAAGAAGGCAGCCTACGCTACCATGGAGACTCTCTGCTCCTTGATCTCCAACAAGGACATCGAGCGCTTCATTCCCGAGCTCATCAAGTGTATCGCAAAGCCTGAGAACGTCCCTGAGACCGTTCACTTGCTCGGTGCCACCACCTTCGTCACTGACGTCCACGAGCCTACTCTGGCTATCATGGTTCCTCTTCTTGAGCGTGGTCTCGTTGAGCGCGAGACTGCCATCAAGCGTAAGACCGCTGTCATCATTGACAACATGTGCAAGCTTGTCGAGGACCCCCAGATTGTCGCCGCTTTCTTGCCCAAGCTTATGCCCGCGCTTGAGAAGAACCACGACAACCTTGCCGACCCCGAGGCTCGTGAGAAGACCCGCCAGGGTCTCGACACTCTCATCCGTGTCGGTGCCGTCAAGGATGGCAAGATTCCCGAGCTCGAGAGGTACGGTGACATTGCCACTGTTGCTGGCAACCTGAAGTCTGTCCTTCCCTCCAAGTACAAGATCAACGAGAAGTTCACACCCGTTGTTGACTACATCGGTGCCATCGGTGGTCAGCTCATCGACGAGAAGGATTACGAGGGCATCAACTGGCAGGCTAACGCCGGTCCTTTTGTAGCCGTCCTTGTCGGCGACGAGGATGCCAAGGACATCACCGAGAACCTCCGCAAGAGGTCCCTCCCTCCTTCTGCTGCCGAGGACATTGTCGAGCCTGATGAGGAAGAGGGCGAGGATCTCTGTAACTGCACATTCAACTTGGCCTACGGTGCTAAGATCCTGCTCAACCAGACTCACCTCCGTCTCAAGCGTGGTCAGCGTTACGGTCTTCTTGGACCCAACGGTTCCGGCAAGACTACACTCATGCGTGCCATCAACAACGAGCAGGTTGAGGGCTTTCCCAAGCAGAGCGAGGTCAAGACTGTCTACGTCGAGCACGACTTGGACTCTGCCGATACTGAGATGACTGTTATTGGCTGGACCATGAAGAAGCTCCGCGATGTTGGTATCCAGGATGAGCAGGATTCCATTGAGAACACTCTCAAAGAGTTTGGATTCACCGATGAGCAGACCAAGGGCCCTATCACCGCCCTTTCCGGTGGATGGAAGATGAAGCTCGCGCTTGCTCGTGCGGTGTTCGAGAAGCCCGACATTCTGCTTCTTGACGAGCCCACCAACCACATGGACGTCAAGAACGTCAAGTGGCTCGAGGACTACCTCATGAATTCCCCTTGCACATCCATCGTCATCTCCCACGACAGCAAGTTCTTGAACAACGTCATCCAGCACGTTGTCCACTACGAGCGCTTCAAGCTCAAGCGCTACCGTGGTAACCTTGATGAGTTCGTCAAGCGTGTCCCCTCTGCCAAGTCCTACCACGAGCTCAGCGCCTCCGACATGGAGTTCAAGTTCCCCGAGCCCGGTTTCCTGGAGGGTGTCAAGACCAAAGCCAAGGCTATTCTCCGTGCCACCAACATGAGCTTCCAATACGAGGGTACTTCCAAGCCCCAGATCGCCGATATCTCTTTCCAGTGTTCGCTCGGATCCCGTATTGCCGTCATCGGTCCTAACGGTGCCGGAAAGTCCACCCTCGTCAACGTCTTGACTGGTGAGCTTGTCCCCACATCTGGTGAGATCTACCACCACGAGAACATCCGTATTGCCTACATCAAGCAGCACGCTTTCGCTCATATTGATCACCACCTCGACAAGACTCCTTCCGAGTACATCCAGTGGCGTTTCCAGACCGGTGAGGACCGCGAGACCATGGATCGTGCCAACAAGATCGTCACCGAGGAAGACGAGAAGGCCATGGACAAGATTTACAAGATCGAGGGTACCCAGCGTCGTGTCATCGGTATCAACTCCCGCAGGAAGTTCAAGAACTCCTATGAGTATGAGTGCTCCTTCGCTCTCGGTGAGAACGTCGGCATGAAGAACGAGAGGTGGACACCCATGATGTCTGCCGACAATGCTTGGATTCCCCGTACCGAGATCATGGCTTCCCACTCCAAGATGGTCGCTGAGGTCGATCAGAAGGAGGCCCTCGCCTCTGGTCAGTTCCGCCCCCTTGTCCGCAAGGAGATTGAGTCCCACGCCGCCAACTTCGGTCTCGATGCTGAGCTCGTTTCTCACTCGCGCATGCGTGGTCTGTCCGGTGGTCAGCGTGTCAAAGTTGTCCTTGCCGCTTGCTCGTGGCAGCGTCCCCACTTGATTGTCCTCGATGAGCCCACCAACTACCTCGACCGTGACTCTCTCGGTGCCCTGTCCAAGGCCATCAAGTCCTTCGAGGGTGGTGTCATCATCATTACTCACTCTGCTGAGTTCACCAAGAATCTGACTGAGGAAGTCTGGGCTGTCCTTGACGGCAAGATGACTCCTTCCGGACACAACTGGGTCCAGGGTCAGGGTGCCGGTCCCCGTCTCACCGAGAAGGGTGATGAAGAGGAGAAGGTTAGTGTATCCTTTTCCATTACCATGAACACATACTAACATCATCACAGTTTGACGCTATGGGTAACAAAATAGCCGCCACGGAAAAGAAGAAGAAGCTCACTTCCGCCGAGATGCGCAAGGTAATGCATTACCCATTTTCTAGTCTTTTAACACCGGCTAACAACCCTCACAGAAGAAGAAGGACCGCATGGCTCGCCGCAAGCGTGGTGAGGAGGTCTTCTCCGATGAGGACGACTAAGCGCATCACCCCCGAAAAGTCTTTCTTTATTCTTCATGACTGTTACGGTGCATGCATACCAGGCTTCGAGTTTGCCTATGATAATGAGGGTAGCAGTGGTCATGGCTGGCGTATGGGTTCCAAAATTTGCGAGGTTTTTGCTTTGACAGCCCGCGCATTTTGCGGTTCGATCTTGTTGAAGATAGAAATAGATTCCCACAACACTTCACATCATATTATCCTTTACTAGTGATGTTTGCCATTTACAGCATTCTTTTTGCCTATAAGTGGTGTCTGGCGCCTTTTGCGCCGAACTTGATCGGGCCTGCTACTTTGACAAACATCACGCAGCGAGGAGGTACTCGTGATATTTCCAACAACATATTGTTGGGTCTCATCAATGATTCAATACAACCAATTATTTGCTTGCTGGATTGAGTATTCCTTTGCCTACTTCCTCTGCTTCTCGCCCTCAATGAAGTCCTTGATAGTCCGTTCCAACCCTACGTCTTCTGAGAAGCCGAGCTCCTTTGCTCTCGCTGTATCGTACTTCGCAGGCCAGCTCAATACGATCTTCTGGATGCCTTCATCCCTCTGCTCCTTGACTCTTGATCGGACCTCCTTTCCTGCAATCTTCTCCAGAGCATCCAGAATCTCGCCACTGGTCGCTGTGTAGCCAGGTAGCAGTACCTGTCTGAAGTGGCCGAACTTTTCAGCCGGGACTTTGATGGCATGTACCAGGTTGGTGGCCAGCGCGCGCGGTGATGTCAACCAGATGCCGATACTGGGGTCGACAGGGAGCACAGAGCCCTCTCCATTGACGGGCTCGCGGACGATTCCAGAGACGAAGGACGATGCCGCTGCTGTAGGTGCACCAGCTCGCACGAATACGGTAGGAAGTCGGACAACACGTCCATCAATGAGACCGCGGCGAGAGTAGTCGTTGATCAAGAACTCGATCATGAGCTTCTGCGTGCCGTAACTGCTCTCTGGCATGGGGACAATATCTGTCTCGGTGGCAATATTCTTCACCGCCGCGCGACCAAAGACCGCACACGAACTCGTGAAGACGATCTTGACGCCAGGCTGCTTGACGCGGGCTACATCAATTAAATGTCTCACGCTGTCAAAGTTGACTTTGAGCCCCAAGCCGAGGTTTGCTTCCGAGCCACTCGACATGATGCCGTGTAGAATGTACACCGCATCAGGCGCCTTCTCGAACAATGCATCGACCGCCGAAGGGTCCGTGAGGTCCGCCGCAAGGCTCTGTACATCCTTGGACTCGGTCGGGTTCGGAGGCTCCATTACATCCGCAAGGAGTAGTGATGTAGAGGGGTCGGTCTCGATGAGTTTCTTAGCCAGGATCTGGCCGACAAAGCCACCGGCGCCGGTGATGACAACTCTCATGCTGCTGACTCGTGCGTGTTGGTCTGATTTGATGAAAAGATATGTACAGGTGTACTGAAGGTATGTAAGATTAGCACGTAGGGACTGAACACGACAACAGTTTTTAGCCACACCTGTAGCTTATGATGTTTCTCCTTCGGCGAGAATCCCGACTTGGGCCGCGTGGGGTTAGGCCGGGGAAACGAGCACCGATGAGCGCGGGGTCGGCTCGCGGTGGGTGGGCCGAGCAGCCCTGGATATATTTTCCCGCAATGCCTACCACCTGGGCATGGCAAGGTCTCGTGGTAGACTTGGACACCTTGCTAGTGAAGCGCCTTAATTCTACAAATTCTGCCGACTTCTGCGCTTATGTTAAGATCATGCAATTTTCCTCACAGTTTTCCGCTTGAAAAGCTCGAGCCGCGAGTCAAGCCGGCGCGGTCGCTGACTTCTCCGCGCCGTGAGCTGCCACCGTGCTCAAAGTGGATTGAACGCCGGAATTTCACTGGATATTCGATCATGTTGTACATAAGTCGCTCGTATGCCTGTTGTCGATCCGGGGCAAATGGCCAACAAAAGGCTCAGCACCTCCACGATGAGGTGGTTAGGGACTTCCACCGCCACGATCTTCCTTCAATATCATCATGGCTCTTATCCTGTCTGCGCTGCTGGGCCTCGCCCAATTGCCGATTGCGCATGCTCTCAGTTCGCTGAAGATTGACACAACCTCTGGTATGGTGCAGGGTGCAGTCGATTCGATTACACCAGACGTTGCCCACTTTCTGGGTGTACCCTTCGCTGAGCAGCCTCTGGGCAAGCGCCGCTGGTTGCCGTCCATACCAAAGACCAAAGAGCATGGAACAATCGATGCTTCCAATTTCGCACCTGCATGCCCGCAATTTGAAGGCAACACAGACAATGTTTGGTTGACCGATGCTCCCGAGTTTGTCATCACGCCAAGAAACTACACCGGCGAGGATTGCTTGACGGTCAATGTGTGGGCGCCGTGGAAAGAGGAGGCTAAGCAGAGCATACACACGGAAGGAGCATACGATTCTGAGGAGAAGTTGCCGGTCATTGCATGGATCCACGGTGGCTCCTTCCAGACGGGGGCCTCTACAGTACCTTACCAAGATCCTAGCCCATGGATTCAGAGGAGTGGCAGGCACATTGTTGTTGGCATCCAGTAAGTCTACGTTCAGTGAAGTGGTTGCTGAAACCTAATATACACACAGATATCGTCTGGGCATTTTCGGACAGCCTAACGCAGCAGGTCTTGCTGATGATGAGCAGAACCTTGGTCTCCTTGACCAGCGCCTCGCTCTTGAATGGATCCGCGACAATATTGCTAACTTCGGTGGTGACCCAGAACGCATCACTCTCTGGGGTCAGTCCGCCGGTGCCATCTCTGTCGATGCGTACAATTTTGCCTATCCGGAGGACCCCATCGTCTCTGCTCTGATCATGCACTCCGGAACCACTTTTTTGACACTCACCTCTATAGACCCTGAGCACACCAACTTCACATCTGTCGCCACTTCCCTTGGATGCGGCAACCTCAATGCCACAGCGGAAGTCGACTGTCTTCGAGAAGTCCCCTACACGGATATCATCTCCTTTCTCAAGGCGCGCTCCGACAACGGCACAATCCCCGGCCTTACCTTCAACCCCATCATCGACAACCGTACCAAGTTCAGTAACTACACCGCGCGCGCACTAGCCGGAAACTACACCCGCATGCCGGCCATCATCGGCACCACTGTCGATGAAGGCAATGTATTCCTACCTTACAACCGTACCTACGGTCCCAACATGAAACTTGCCGACTTCATCACCCTTGGCTCTTTCCTCTGCCCAACTTTGCAAACCACTCACGATCGCTTTGTGTCCAAATCGACGACCTTCCGCTACCTCTACGGCGGAAACTTCACCAACATCGCCCCGCAGTGGTGGCAAGGCGCTTACCACCAGTCAGACATGCCTCTTGTGTTCGGTACGCACAACACTGCGCGCAGCAATTCGACGCCACTGGAGTTTGCTGTGAGCGAGGCGATGCAGGACTTCTGGCTTGCGTTTGCTGAAGATCCTGTTAAAGGTCTTCCTGAGGCTGGGTGGGAGGCGTATGAGCCAACTGGTGAGGCGGTGCTCTTTGGATGGGAGGGCAAGGCTGTGCAGCCCATCAAGGAAAGTGATTTGGAGGCGCCGTGTAATGGTCTTGTGCCGAACGGACTGCCTAAGCCGCCGACATTCTAGGCACAGATTCTGGGAGTGACAGAAAAACAGACTCATGATGATGATGTATAACGTAGATTGGAAAAATTGATGTAGATCACTGCAAGCATTGATGCAAATACCTATTGAAACATGGTAAATGCCTCGTGTAGCACAAGCTACCGTCTTCCCGTCCCCATACGTCAGCAACAGCTTCTCTAACGGCAGCAAAAGTATGGTTGGCTTTCGGTAAGGCACCGTCTCGTTAACTGGTACCATCAGCCTTGTCAGCCTCGATTTGAAGGTCTTTATTAGCATCCTCGTATACCCTAGCACTATCATCATGTCTTCATCGTATGATTGTTCCCGTCTTCATCTGTTGCGGTTTTCGATTCCTCAGAGACTGTCGATATTCTTGGTTGTCGATTTTACAGCTGCGGAACTGTCCGCTCCTGAAGCCATTATGGCGATACTGAGCTTGTCATTTGCATTGCTGGAGAAAATAGATAATATGTACATTTTGTAAACTGAGTCTCGATGAAAACATTTAGCTCATTTTCCTACACTTTTGCTTGATACCGAGCTAGACCCATTGTCGAGAGGAACGTTGTCAAATACATCGCAGTTCAAGTGCGGCTAATCTTTCGGGATCGCACAGCATCCTTTCTATGAAGGGCGAATCGATGCTGACAAGGCTGGCGCGGACTTATGAAAGGCCTCGATGATCTCAACAATGCCAGCTTTCAGTTCGAAAGAGGGACCAAGATGTAGCTCAGCAGAAGGGCTGTCGACGACGATGGGACTGTCAGGTCAACTGTCTTGACTCTTCTTTGCATCGTTATCAGAGACGAATGGTGCATTATCGTCATCAACAACGCACTTCAGCCGCATGTCTTCCGTGACGGAACCGGCGTATGATCCACAAATGTGACGCTCCCAATATAGCGAAGGTATTCAGTACAGTCCTCGGCATCTTGAGTACAATCTTCTTCCGTCACTTGATCCTAAGCATCTGCCTCTGGGTCAAGTTCGCAGCGCGAGCATGCGATCTCGAGACTGATGCAGAGGATAGAAGTAACGGTTGAGAGGAGAAGCAGATCACGTGTTGTTGGCGGTGGTCTGGTGCTACTTCCTCATGTTGTTGAGCACCTCTTACCTTAGCTGCGTCACAAACACGTTATCAAAACAGACCCCGCAGCGAGCCTTGGAGAGCAAAGATACAAGCAGAACAACAACACAAGAACACAATACACTCGTTATATATATTTGCCCTTGATACCGCAACAATAGATGCCTTTTGGACGTGATGACTCCAATACGAGGTACTGGCGCCGGGGTCATAGACAGCTAGGTACTAGTTAGGCTAGATAAGTTAGGAACGCTCTAAATCTAGTTAGAGCTTAAACTATCTCAACTACTAAATTCTAACAATGCAGTCTTGTAATCCTAAGTCTACAATTACAAAGGGACAGTTGTGTATCTTTCTACTGTCTATAATTATGTGAAGTAAGATATACTGTGTAACTAGAGTTAAAATTTAATCCTTAAAACCTTTTAACGTACTCCACAAGCGAGCCGCTCACCCAAGCGAGCCGCTCACTTTTGCCAAGACCACACCCAACTTCACACAACTTGTAATGGTTCAACACAAGAACGCGAAAAAGCCCTCAAATGAAGCAGATATTCAGCTTGCTATTAAGGCTATCAAACGCAACGCGACACTCTCCCAGCGACGCGCTGCAAAGATCTACAGAGTGCCTCAAAGGACTCTTAGTGACTGACTGGCTGGAGCCTCTCCACAACGCGACTGCAAGGTTAATTTAATAAAGCTCACAAGCACTAAGGAGGATGTGATTGTTCAGCATATATTGAAGCTGGATGAACGAGGATATCCACCCCAGCTCACTGATGTGGAGGATATGGCCAACTCTCTACTCACTGAGCGCCACCAGCCTCCTGTTGGCAAGAACTGGGCTGCCAACTTTGTTAAGCGTCGCCTAGAGCTTACAGTCAAGTTCAATCAAAAGTACGACTACAAGAGAGCCCTCTGCAAGGATCCTAAGGTGATCCAGGGCTAGTTCCACCTAGTAGAGAATACTAAAGCCAAGTATGGTATCCTGGATGAAGACACCTACAACTTTAACAAGTCTGGGTTCATGATGGGCGTCATATCAACAGGAGCTGTTGTCACAGGCTCTGAGCGTCGAGGAAGGCCAAAGACAGTACAGCAGGGCGACCAAGAGTGGACCAGCATTATCCAGGGCATCAACGCGTCAGGGTGGAGTATCCCACCTTTTGTCATCTTCCAAGGCAAGCACCACCTCTCTGCTTGGTACAAGGAGCCATCTATACCTCACGACTGGGTCATTACTGTCTCTAAGAACGGCTGGACCAACAATGAGCTTGGCATCAAGTGGCTGAAGCACTTTGATGAGCACACAAAGGAGCGCACTGTTAGCAGCCATCGGCTGCTCATTCTGGACGGCCATGAGAGCCACAACTTAGTCAAGTTCCACCAGTACTGTGAGGAACACAAGATCATCACTCTGTGTATGCCTCCTCACTCGTCGCACCTATTGCAGCCACTTGACGTGGGTTGTTTTGCCCCGATGAAGAAGGCCTATAGTCGCCAAGCTGAGCTGCTGATGCGCAACAAGATTACTCGCATCACAAAACTTGAGTTCTTACCATGCTTCAAAGGAGCTTTTAATGCCTCTATTACTAGGAGCAATATCCAGGGAGGATTCAGAGGTGCTGGCTTAGTCCCCTTTGATCTAGAGGCTGTAATATCAAAGCTTGAAGTGCGCCTGTGTACTCCACCACTACCTACTATAGATAAGAGTACGTGGCACTCTCAAACCCTACAGAACACCCTAGAATTTAGGTCGCAATCAAAGCTAATTCAAGAGAGGATCCAGCAACATAGGGATAGCTTACTAACTTTAATAGTTAATGCCCTTAATCAGCTCACTAAAGGCGCAGAGATGATGGCGCATTCACTAGTTTTAGTGCGCAACTAGGTCGCAGAGCTTCAAGCTGCCAATAAGGCCGCCACACGCCGTAAATTACACAAGAGGAAGCAGATCCAAAAGGAGGGGGCTCTCACTGTTAGTGAAGGTGTGCGCTTAACTACCCTAAAGGAGTTTAAAGCCTGTGGCGATAGGAAGAAGGCAAGCAAGAGGAGGCGCGTTCAACTAAGTACACAGTCTTCACAACGCTGTAGCAAGTATGGTGAGACAGGGCACAACACGCGAACGTGCAAGAATAACGTGTAAGGTATTTCTAAATAATTTAGTGTACTATAGCCTGCAGTAGGACCTAAGTTGCTACTATAGTGTTGTAAGTTGTGTGAAGTTGGGTGTGGTCTTGGCAAAAGTGAGCGGCTCGCTTGGGTGAGCGGCTCGCTTGTGGAGTACGTTACTAAAATTTTAAATAGTAGCTTTTAGATAGGAATTTAAAGAGCTAAAGAAATTAAAGAAGCATCTTTTAAGTTAAGAAATACGTGTCTTTAAGCTCTAGTAATAATTAATAAGTTTATATAACGTACCTCACGGGCGAGTGGCCGGCCCAGGCGAGTGACCGGATTTTGCCAAGACCACACCAAACTTCATACAACCCGCGATGTCTTAACACAAAAAGGCTTAAAGTAACGTACTCTATCACCAAGCTAGTTATATCACTAAACTAGTCAAAATCTCTTGGCGCGCCCAACTTATGTTGCAGCAACTTGAATTACTTGCTATTAAATAGTAATCTAGTGTACTGCGTGCTTTTATTAGATTTAGAATCTTCTTCTATATCTTTCTAACACGTTTAAGCGTTGTGCCCTGTGCCTCTACAGTTTCTACAGCGCTGTTAGGCTAACTAGGTCCTTTCTTAAGTACCTGCACTATAAGTCTTCTTTAATAGCTAAGCTGCTACAGACACCTCAGCAGCTACCTGTGATGCTGCTAGGCCATACTTAAGTGTGCTACTATGCTGAATTTGCTTTTGCTTGCGCAACTTTCTCCTAGTTATAACTGCTAATTACTCTTTAAGCTTAGTAATGCAAGCAGCTTATAGCGCGTTTTAGTGTAGCATTAATTTACTACCTTTAATAAGCTAAGAGAAGCTAGCCTAGGCTGTAACTAGTAACTAAGTAAAGGAGTTATGTATAAGCTTTAACTAAGACCTAAACTTGTGTATATTGCTTAGAGTCCTTAACTGCCACAGTGTCTCTAGTAGAGGGGGTGCTAGTAGGGTACAGTGTCGCACCTTAAGGCAATCTAACACTACCTGCGTGTTAGTAGGGACTAGCCCTAATGCCTTAAAGGCCTTCTAACAGTTAGCCTTTGTAAACACATTAAGAAACACGTCTCTAAAGGCTAGAAGGAAGCCTTCCTTGTTAATATAGAAGACGCGTTAGCGTGCTAAGTCCTAGACGCGTTAGGAGTACTTGCGCTTCAACGGCGAGAAACAGACCATGTCAAGCGGCTAGAGGATGTGTGACGAGTGAGCTAGTATACAGAGAGTAAGGATCTTGTTATCTAGGCAATAGTCCTTAAAATCCTAGTTAAGGTGGCTCTTATAGCTGTCTAAGATAAGTAGCCTGTATCCCCCTACCTAACGCGCTCTTGTATGCGTGTTAAAATGCTTTAACTACTTAAGGCTAAGCGCGTTGTTTGTCTAGCTATTCTTAGAGACAGAGAGCTTCTAATTGTGTAGTATATCTGTCTCCTTGTACTAGGCAGAGATGTAGATGCGTCCTTTGTAGATGATGAAAGGTAGGGTCGCATATCTAGCAGCGCAGATGCTCTGTATAACTGTAACCCACTCCTAATCACCTGGCTGAACAAGCTTAGGTCAAGCGCGTCTCTTAGCGCCTATAACAACCTTTATTAACCCTATCACGCCTATCTAGAACCTAGTCTTATTAAAGTTGTGTATGTTATTGTTGTAGATGCTATACTTAGCCTTAGTAACCTCTACTAGCATAAACTATGCTTTAATTACCTTAGGATCTTCCTATAGTATCCTCTGTCTATCCTTTGCTTAGTTAAACACTATCTTAAGCTAATCTAAACGCGTTATAAATCTTATAGCCTAGAGTTTACTAACAGGCTCCCTACTACGCACACCTAACAGTTTATTAGCTATATCTGCCACCTTACATAGCTAAGGCGCAAATCCTTGCAAATTAAGGTTAAGGATATATTAGACAATTGTCTACTCTTTAGTTGCAGTAAGCTTCTAGCAGTTTGCGCGTACGTTGAGTTGAAATGGAGTATTGCTAGCGCGTTCAGAGAGCCTGCGTTGGTTAACATTGAATGCAGCAGCAGCAGCCTGATGGCTCTGAAACTGTCTGGTATTGTAGGCCTAGAGAGCAAGCTATAGTCTCCCTTTGTATTAAAGCAATAGGTTGTGATGTTGTTAAGACATACTGTGAAGTGCAGAGTTGTGTTAGTCTTGGCAGATTTTGACCAGTTTGGTGATATGACTGTCTCGGTGATAGAGTACGTTATCTTAAAGGAACTAGATATACAGCTTATAATTTAGGCTCTTAAACAAGACACAACTCTTACTATTCTATACACTGTAACAATCTACAAGGTGTTTAAAAGAATACTTAGATAATAATATACTAAAATACTCTTAAGACGTGATTATAAGGTTAACTTAATAAAGCTAACAAGCACTAAAGAGGAGGTAATTGTGCAGCATGTTCTAAAGCTAGACAAGTAAGGATACCCACCCTAGCTTACTAATGTAGTAGTCTGGCCAACTCTCTACTTACTAAGCGCCACCAGCCTCCTGTTAGCAAGAACTAGGCTAGCACGTTTGTTAAGCGTCACCTAGAGCTTACAGTCAAGTTTAATTAAAAGTACAACTACAAGAGAGCCCTCTGCAAGGATCCTAAGGTAATCTAGGGCTAGTTCCACCTAGTAGAGAATACTAAAGCTAAGTATAGTATCCTAGTGTCAGATGCTCGTACTGTGAGCCAGAGTATGTGCTTAACGAGATCTTAGGTGGTATGATAATATATTGATGATCGTGGCGATCGTGTTTTGCGTCAGCGTCGTGCTGGTTGCTACAGGATTGAAGTGGGGGGGAAATTAGCGCTGTTCGCGGCCGCCGGTGTGCGGGCCAATCAGGAGTTGCCAGGTCTCGCTTAATCGACCTGGCAACTGCTGATTGGCTGCACGACAGGTCCCTGCTTGATTGCGTAGATCTGACCTCTTGCCACTTACTCTTATCTAACACACCCCCTTTAGCTAAGAAACTCTTTAAGCTAACTATTTATGTATGTGTAAGGTCCTTAATTTATTCTTAAATCCTATCTAGAGGCACGCTGTTTAGCACTTCTATTAACTCCCTGTTTACTAGACTAAGTTGCTAGAGGAAACCTTCCTACTTATTCACTAGGAGTACCTTTGTAAGTCTATCTGCTATTATGCTTGTAGACTAGACATGTTCTATAATAATCTTTCTAGCGGCTACCTCCTATTAGAGCTAGTAGTTATAGATATCTACATGCTAAAGTTTAGTATATAGTTATAACACTTCCTTAGTAAGTAGTTAAATTATTTGTTTATTATTATATTATATTATAATAGTGTATATAACGTACTCCACAAGCGAGCTGGCCACCCAAGCGAGCTGGCCACTTTTGCCAAGACCACACCAATACTGCACCTACTTTGCAACATTACAGCACACAACTATAATATATTATACTACACAGTATACTAAACTAGTCTGTAGTACTCTGTGTATCTTTACTGCATGTTTACACGTTATGCCCTGTCTTGCTACATGTGCCACAGCGCCTTAGAGACTAAGTGCTCCTATTAACACGCAACCTCTTCTTTACCTTCTTCCTATTACTATAGGCCTTAAACTCCTTTAGAGTAGTTAGCTACACTCCCTTAGCAAAGACTAGAGTCCCCTCTTGCTGTAATTGCTTCCTTTTGTGTGATTTACAACGTGTGGCAGCCTTGTTAGCTGCCTGTAGGTCAGCAACCTAGTTACGCACTAAAACTAGTAAATGCACCATTAGCTCTGCGCCTTTAGTAAGCTAATTAAGAGTGTTAACTATAGACATTGGCAAGCTATTAGCGTGTCTCTAAATCCTCTCTTTAATCAGCTTTAATTAAGACCTAAATTCTAGGGTGTTGCTTAGTGTTTTAGACTCCTACGTACTGTTGTCCACAGTAGGTGGCGTTAGCATGCGCAGCCGTACTTCAAGCTTTAATAGCACAGCCTCTAGGTTAAGTAGGACTAGGCCAGCACCTCTGAATCCCCCCTAGATGTTGCTCTCTGTGATTGAGGCGTCAAAAGCTGCTTTAAAGCACAGCAAGAACTCAAGTTTAGTGATGTAAGTAATCTTGCTGCGCATCAGCCGCTTGGCTTGGCGGCTATAGGCCTTCTTCAACAGGGCAAAACAGCCTACGTCAAGTGGCTGCAGTAGGTGCGACAAGTGTGGAGGCATACACAGGGTAATAATCTTGTGTTCCTTGCAGTACTGGTGGAATTTAACTAAGTTGTGGCTCTCATGGCCGTCTAGAATAAGCAGCCAATGGCTGCTAACAGTGCGCGCCTTTGTGTGCTTATTAAAGTGCTTTAACTACTTAAATCTAAGCTTATTATTAGTCTAGCTGTTGTTAGAGACATTAAGAACCTAGTTGTTAGGTATACTAGGCTCCTTATACTAGGCAGAGAGGTAGTGCTTGCTAGAGAAGATAATAAAGGGTGGGATAGACCAGCCCTTCGTGCAGATGCCTTAGATAATACTAGTCTACTCTTAGTTGCCCTGCTACACTGCCTTTAGTCTCCCTTAACGCTCAGAGCCTGTAACAACAGCTCCTATTAATATAACACCTATTATAAAGCTAGACTTATTAAAGTTGTAGGTGTCTTTATCTTGTATGCTATACTTAGCTTTAGTATTCTCTACTAGTCAGAACTAGTCCCTAATCACCTTAGGATCCTCACACAGAGCTCTCTTATAGTCATACTTGCAATTAAATTTAACTTTAAGCTCTAGCCGACGTTTTACAAAGTTAGCAGCCTAGTTCTTGCCAACATAGGGCTAGTGGCGCTCAGTAAGCAGAGAATTGGCCATATCCTCTACATCAGCAAGCTGGGGTGGGTATCCTCGCTTGTCTAGCTTCAATACATGCTAGACAATCACCTCCTCCTTAGTACTAGTTATCCTTATTATGTTAGGCTTGCAATTACGTTGTGAAGAGGTTCTAGTAAGGCGCGTGCCTAGGGTGCTTTAAGAGACCTGGTATATTGCTGCAGCGCGTTGCACGCTTAGTGTCGCGTCTTGCTTAATAGCCTAGAGGGCAAGCTGTATATATGTTTTATTTAAAGGCTTTTTTACGTTGTTGCGTTGAGGCATTACAGGGAGAGTGAAGTTCGGTGTGGTCTTGGCAAAAGTGGCCAGCTCGCTTGGGTGGCCAGCTCGCTTGTGGAGTACGTTACCTATATTAACATATTGTTTGCGTAAGAGCCTTAAGATAAAGAGTGCTTCTTTTGCAACCTATGTAAGAGTAAGAAGCTTAGCCTTAGTTATTAATATTATTACTATATCCTGCTTGTTTACTTTCTATATAATAAGGCTACTAAAGAGTTTAATTACAAAGCCTTAGGAGCTCTTTCTGTCTATAGTGTTGTTAGCAAAGGACGCGTTACTTGCTACCTAGAGGCCAATGCCTCCTCTAAGCTGCAGTGATCGCTGTTTAGTGTTAAGTAGATATAGAAGGACCCAGTCCACAGCATCTTGGTGGCTGATGCCTAGATTAGTGAGGAACTAGGCAAGCCTTAATGTGGCAAACGCAATGCCAGGTCGCGTGGTGACCGCAGCGAACAGCAGTGATCCAATTTTGCGTTGATACTTGTTAATTTCTGCTAGCGCTGCTAGTCTGCTCCTTAGCTGTAGTTTAGTTGTACCTATTAGAGTGTTATGTTGTATAGTTGTGTTCTTGGCAAGGTAACTAATTTTGTCTAAGTACGCTGCCTAAGATAGGTAGATTTTCTTGCTTACTTAGTCTTATATAATCTCTATACTAAGGAACTACTGTAGGTTGTGCCCTCCTGTGCAGGTGTACCTACTCTATATATAGCTAATTGTCTGTATTACCTCTTACTCTTTTAATTTATTATATATAAGGATAATATTATTAATATAAAAGAAGATAATAATACTACCCTTAGTTAGATAGTAGGGTTTGTAAGGCATAGTCTAGAAACCTAGTGCTTTTAGTGTTACAGTAAAGTTCTTCTACTAGAGGAGGGGAGAGATGTGTAGGCTGTAAAGTGCCTTATTTACTTATAGTATTATGCTAGGCTTCTAATAGCCTCAGGGCATCCTTATGTAGACCTCTCTGTCTATTATAGCATGAACAAATGCGTTAGTAACGTTGTATTGTTTAAGCTCTATGTTATAGTAAGCTGCTATAGCTATTATTGTTTAAAAGGATTAGCTAGCAAGTATAGCTGTGTAGGTGTCTTGTAATGTAATATTGTGTTATTAATTACCTCTAACTACTAGTGGCGCCTAGACTGGCGGATGGGTACCATGTACCTAGGATAGGGTATAAGTAGGGTATAGGTCGCACGGACGTAGGTATAGGTAGGGTAGGGTCGCACGGACCATAGGTATAGGTAGGGTAGGGTTGCACGGACCATAGGTAGGGTAGGGTAGCACGTGACTGGGTATAGGTATAGGTAGGGTAGCACGTGCTAGGTATAGGTTTGGTTTGGGTATATTACTAACCTAGTTTGTATACAACTAACCCTAGGTTGTACTAGTAGATTCTTTCGCA
>NW_022984783.1:939740-942382 GCF_010094145.1 Didymella exigua CBS 183.55
GTTGCTATTTCTTTAAGTATATTATATATAAGGTTCTCTATAAGGTCCTTAATTCTCCTATTAAATACTATATCTTTATTAAATATAATATCTTAAGTGCTTATTACCTTACTAAGTAACAGTATCTAGATTTAATAGATATTTAATAACTAGTAGCCTACTAGATAGCTAATCTAGGCCTTTAGGTCTAGTTATTAAAGATGTAATTTACCTCTATATATATTATCTATTATAGCAAACACTTTGCACCTATATACTCTTAGGTGCGCAAGGTTAGGTTTTTATAGTAATATTACTATTCTATTACTAAAGGCAACTTATATAAAGAATATTTTGTATAGTGTTTTCTAATAGTTTGTGTAGTTTAGTGTTTAATTGTAGAGGTATACTGCTGCTCTTGTGATTTCTGGCCACAGTTCCTAGGAGAGGTTAGTATCAAGTTGCATTGCGCGAGCTTTCTCCTTGTTCACACCCCCTAAGCGTTCTGCGTTACTGTTCTGTGCTTGTGTGTCTAGCGCTAAAGGCTCCACAATAATTCCTTGTGTTGCTAGCTATTTCAATACGCCTAGTTTAACTGTAGCTATCTTATTATCTGCCTTAATAGTCTTAACTAAGATATTATAACGTACCCCACGGGCGAACGACTCAACAGGCGAGCGACTCACTTTTGCCAAGCCCACACCAAACCTCACCCCATTATGGCCTCTATCAGCCCACTTCGGCGCTGCGCAGGGTAGAACAACCTGTAATATTACTTAGAAACTACTTCTACATCATTCTTGCACGTTCGCGCGTTATGTCCAGTCTTGTTGCACCATCTGCAGCGCCTTTAGGTTAGCTCAGCCCTATCAGCGCGCACTCGCTTCTTTGCCTTCTTCCTATTACTACACGCCCTAAACTCCTTTAGAGTTGTTAATTGTAGGCTATCCTTAACTGTTAGGGTCCCTTCTGCCTAGACTTGCTTTCTCTTATGCAATTTCTAGCGTGTAGCAGCCTTATTAGCTGTTTTAAGCTTAGCAATCTGTTTCTCTGCAAGCACAAGCTTGTGCGTGACTATTGCTGCGCCCTTAATGTAATGCTTAAGCGCGCTTGTTGTAGAATTTAGTGAGCTACCCTAGTATTTCTAGAACTTGTCTTAAATTAGAGTAGATTGCGACCTAAATTCTAGGGTATTGCTTAGGGTTTGTGACTGCTAGGGCTCTTTGTTAACAGGGAGTTGTGGTGATAGAGTGCGCAGCTTCACATCAAGGCTGCTTATAACCTGTTCTAGGTTAAACAGGACTAGTCCAGCGCCTTAGAACCCTCCCTAGATATTGCTAGTAGTAATTGCAGCGTTGTAGGCGCGTATAAAGCATGGCAGGAACTTAGTCTTTGTGATGTGGTTAATCTAGCTGCGCATGAGGCTGTCAGCTTGGCGCCTATACGCCTGCTTTAAAGGGGCAAAACAGCCTACATCAAGCAGCTGTAGAAGGTGCGATGAGTGTGGAGGCATACATAAGGTGATAATCTTGTTATTCCTGCAGTATTGCTAGAATTTAAGCAAGTTATAGCTCTCATAACTGTTAATAACTAGCAGACAGTAGGTCCTAACAGTACGCTCCTTTGTATGCGCGTTAAAGTGCTTTAACTACTCTAGACTAAGCTTATTAGTAGTCTAGCTATTCTTAGAGACTGTAATAACCTAGTCTTAGGGCAGACCCTCCTCTTTATACTAGGCAGAGAGGTAATGTCGCGCCTTAAAGATAATAAAGGGTGGTATGGCCTAGCCTGCCCTATTAATGCCCTAGATAACTGTTGTCTACTCCTAGTTGCCCTGTTGAATAGACTTTGGCCGTCCACAACGCTCTGAGCCTGTAACGACTGCTCCTGTGGATATCTAGCCTATTATAAAGCCTGTCTTGTCAAAGTTGTACGTGTCTTTATCCAGGATGCCATACTTGGCTTTAGTATTCTCTACAAGCTGGAACTAGCCCTGTATGATCTCTAGATCCTCACAGAGGGCTTGCTTGTAGTTGTACTTGCAATTAAACCTCACTTTAAGCTCTGGTTGACGCTTAACAAACGTACTAGGCTAGTTTACGCCAATATAGCCCAGATTGCGCTCAGCGCGCAAAGAATTAGCCATATCAGCCACAGCTGCAAGCTGAGGGGGAAATCCTCGCGCAGCTAGCTGAAGGATATAATCAACAATTACCCGCTCCTCATTCTTGTCCAGGTTCTCTGAGTTAGGTGCAGAATTAGCGCGTGAAGGTCGTCCAGCGCGTCGTTTATTTAGTGTAGCTTGAGGAACCTTGTAGATAGCTGCAGCGCGCTGCTCAGAGAGATTCGCGTCTTGTCTGAGAGCCTGGAGCGCAAGCTGTATCTGACGTTCTTTTGACGCGTCTAAGTGGTGTTGTTGAGAAGGCATTGGTGTAGGAAGGGTGGTTTGGTGGGGGCTTGGCAAAAGTGAGTCGCTCGCCCGTTGAGTCGTTCGCCCGTGGGGTACGTTAGTAATTTTTTAAGAACAGGATAAATGTTAATAGTGCCTTAATAATTAACTTTGCTGTGCAATAATCTGTGAAGTAGAGGTCCTACTGTAGGCCTAAGAACCTGTTAGTAATAAGTATCTAGCTCTTTTCTTTAGTAACTCCTTATACTTTATA
>NW_022984783.1:944112-951203 GCF_010094145.1 Didymella exigua CBS 183.55
AGAGGCTAGAAAAGGTTAAAAAAGGGGGGGTACCTAGCAAGCATACCCATTAATAGGTATACTTTGCTAGGTAGTGTTAATAACTTAGCTAATACTAGGCGGAATAAGCTAATTCTTTTTTTATTAGAAGGCGCAATACTAGGCGCTTCTATCAAATAATAGATTATGTAAGCGTATCTCTGCTAGTTAAGAAGCTATAAGCCAAAACGTAAAAAAGCATACCCTACCCATCCGCCAGCCTACGCCGCGACCCAACGACAGTCCTCAGGGACCAAGCCGACTGGACTGGCTGGCTCTCGGAGCTACATGCGAGATGCCTGTCGCGCAATATCTAGGACAAGATTAACCCAAAGACAACTACACCACTACTATCAAAGCCACTCTTGCTAAGGGCTCTAACTATTACTAACTACGCGCTAGCCACAAACACTAACATACTATTAAGGCTAACTAAGCTATTAACAACAGGCTAGAAGGTATTTAAGGAAGACATTAAGTACTATAAAGTACTTATTAAATAATATAAGAATAATTAACACAAATATAAGAAGGAGGAAGCAAGCCTTTACTACATTATTGTGTTTATTTAGTTAACTATGTTGCCACATCTACTGCGCACATGCTGTCTTCCTAAGAAACTACTATAACAGTAGATCACAGACCTACAACTTACTATTAGGGTTAACAAACAAATTAAATAAGAACAAGCCTAAGATAGATACCTCTTAGCACTTAAGCTAATAAGAAGCACATTACAATAGGATACCTAGCTAGCTAAGTGTAACTTGGCAGCTATAGAAGCAGAGACGTACAAAGTTGCTAAATTATTGCAATTAAATGTAATAACAAAGGACTTCCTAACAGCTATAAATAGGGTTGCGCCTATCTAGGCTACAAGCTTTTAAGATAGCAGATACTTTAAATCTAGTATAAGTTAGAAGGAGATAATAAAACGCTACTAAGAGTATATAATAATAAATTATCCCCTTAGATTAGGGCAGTATAAGGCCTTTATAGCTAATAATATAGTATTTCTTGCTAAAGGGGGTGCAGCCTCCTAGAGCTATAAAGGGGACGCCTAACATGCTATAAGCATGCTATCTAACTAGGGCAGGCCTTAATATTAATTATAGTAGGTAGGAAAACTACTATACTTAAGCAGCCTTTAGATTAAGAGCCTACTTCTACTAGGGGAGCTAAATGCCCTACATGTAGACAACGCCACTCTATATAGGATTGCTACTATGTTAATTAAGACAGAGCTCCTAAGTAGTAGACACTAAATAAGATTATTTCTAAACTTATTAAGTTTAAGTGTAAGAAAGATATTACCTTTTAAGAGCTACTTTGTGCATAAAGTAAGAGTAGATTAAGAACACTAGTAGTAAAGCACTTATATACCCCTACCCTAGAAATCCTAGATAATTAACTAGAGGGCTAAGAAATTGCTAACATTAAAGCAGTGCTTAGCATAGTAAACTAACAGGATACTACTAACTATCTACTATAGAAGTTATTTATACTTAACTTAGGTTCTACCTGTTATATTACTAACAACCCTAACTACATCTATAGGTTCTAACAGCTATTACCTAGAGACTTTATATAGGCTAGGAATTCTAAGGTGCTAGTTAGAGGATATAGATTAATTAATCTACTCCTAAGGAGTAGAGCTAGGACAACTAAGGTTACCCTTATAGATGTAGCAATTTGCCCAGACCTGCTATGCAACCTAGTGTCCTTCTACCTACTATAAAACAGAGGCATATAGTAGGACACACAAGTAGACCTAATAACTCTCTAATAAGCAAATAGCTAAGTAATTAGAGTAGTATTAGAAATACTTAGCTAGTAGGTGCTTAAGTATAAACTATCCCTACTAGCTACTAACTACACACACAAAATCACTACATGCACTAAGAGAGGACTATAGAAGGCCTTAGCAATGTAGTAGCATAAGTAACTTAGTCACCCTAGTCCTGCTGCAATTAAACACATTATCTAGCAGACTTAGGGGGTGTAGATCTAAGGCATTACTATAGTTAAATACAACGCTTATAGAAGAGCTAAATTATAACAGTAAATTAGCTACGCACTAAGAATTAATAATAACAGACCTAGAGAAAGACTTAGTGTTAACTTCTACTCCTACAAAGTATAAGGAGTTACTAAAGAAAAGAGCTAGATGCTTATTACTAATAGGTTCTTAGGCCTATAGTAGGACCTCTACTTTATAGATTATTGCATAGTAAAGTTAATTATTAAGGCACTGTTAATGTTTATCCTATTCTTAAAAAATCACTACAATATCTTAGTTAAGACTATTAAGGTCAACAACAAGATAGCTATAGTTAAACTAGGCGTATTAAAATAGCTAGCAACACAAGGAATTATTGTGGAGCCTTTAGCGCTAGACACACAAGCACAGAACAGTAACGTAGAACGCTTAGGGGGTGTGAACAAGGAGAAAGCTCGCGCAATACAACTTAATGCTAACCTCTCCTAGGAACTGTGGCTAGAAATTACAAGGGCGGCAGTATACCTCTATAATTAAACGCTAAACTACGCAAACTATTAGAAAACACTATACAAAATATTCTTTATACAAGTTACCTTTAGTAATAGAATAGTAATATTACTATAAAAACCTAACCTTATACACCTAAGAGTATATAGTTGTAAAGCATTTGCTATAATAGATAATATATATAGAGGCAAATTACATCTTTAATAACTAGACCTAAAGGCCTAGATTAGCTATCTAGTAGGCTACTAGTTATTAAATATCTATTAAATCTAGATACTATTACTTAGTAAGGTAATAAGTACTTAAGATATTATATTTAATAAAGATATAGTATTTAATAGGAGAATTAAGGACCTTATAGAGAACCTTATACATAATACACTTAAAGAAATAGTAATATATATATAATCTATTAAGCTACTAACACCTACCTAGTAACTAGAAATAGATTCCTTTTATAAGGATAAAGCCCTAGCAGAGCTATTACTATAAGACAAAGTAGACCTGCTAGGCTACTATTATAGACAGAAGATACAGGATAGCTATCCTACCCCTCTATTAACACTACCACCTGCAGCACTACTTGTAGGTATTATAGCTAGTAATTAAACAACTCTAACGCAACAAGCGTCCTTAACTACTGTCCTGTAGGCAGCATTATTCCTTGCAGGAACCTAAGCTAGACGTGTTAAAAACATACAGAGGAGAAGTTATAGACAAGGCTAAGATAATAAGAATACTTACTAAAGGCTTAAAGCCCTATTAAAGCTAACTTCTACCTCTACCTACATTCTAAACTAAGCTTAAGGATTACCCTATAGGTAAACTCTTTTAAGAAGCTAAGCAAGAGCACCTTACAAGCAACTAAGAAATAAAATTATAGTTAGAAGTACTACTTTAGAAAATTAGACTAATAGGATAATAGATCCTTAACTATATATAGGTATAACGTATTCCACCACCCAACAGCTCAAACCACCCAACAGCTCAAAATGTCTTGGCACAACGAACACCCTCTTTGTTGCAACATGCCTCAACCACATAACGTGTTACTACGTAAACACAAAGGTAGAGTTAACCTTGCCCTCAAAGCTCTTTATTTAAAACAATTTAAAAGCTAGAGAGCAGCTACGCGCGCTTTTAACGTTAAACAACACATTCTCTCTGCATGCGTTAGAGGAGCCCCATTTATCCTTAAACAAGCACCTAATGGCCGCAAACTTACGCTTACAGAAGAGCAAACAATCGTCTAATATATCCTTAACCTAGATTCGCGAGGATTCGCGCCCTGGCTGTGCGAGGTAGCAGATATGGCTAATAAAGTGTTGGGTGTACGCGGTGGGCAGCCGGTTGGCAAGCACTGGGCTGAGCGCTTTGTAACGCGCTCAGCTGAGCTTAAGATGGCCTTCAATCGAGCTAAAGATAGGCAGAGGATACTGCAGGAGGATCTAGAGACAATTAGCGCGTGGTTTAAGCTGGTAGAGGACACTAGAGCTAAGTACAGCGTACACGACTACGACATGCACAACTTTAACAAGACTAGCTTCTAGATAGGTGTTATTGGCTTAATAAAGGTTGTTACAGGCGCAGAGAGGTGTACTCAGCCTAAGCTTGTTCAGCCAGGTAATTGCAAATAGGTAACAGTTATCTAGAGCGTCTGCGCTGCTAGATCTTGTACCCCACCTTTTATTATCTACAAAGGACGCGTTCACATCTCTGCCTAGTACGAGGAGGCAGATATACCGCGCAATTAGAAGCTCTTAGTCTCTCAGAACAGCTGGACGAACAATGCGCTTAGTCTAGAGTGGTTAAAGCACTTTAACGCGCATACAAAGGCGGGCTAGGTAGGGGCGTACAGGCTGCTTATTTTAGACGGCTATAAGAGCCACCTTAACCAGGATTTCAAGGACTACTGCCTTAAACATAAGATCCTTACCCTCTGCATGCCACCTTACTTGTTGCACATCCTCTAGCTACTTAATGTAGTCTGCTTCTTGCTGTTAAAGCGCAAGTACTCTTAGTGCGTACAAGACTTAGCACGCAAGCACATCTTCTACATTAACAAAGAAGGCTTCCTACTAGCCTTTAAAGACGTGTTTTGCAACATGTTTATAGAGGCAATCTGTTGCAAGGCCTTTAAGGCATCAGGACTTGTCCCTCTTAACGCGCAGGTTGTATTAGATCGCCTTAAAGTGCAGCTGCGTACCCTGCTAGAACCCCTCCTCCTAGAGACACTGTAGTAGTTAAAGACTCTAAGCAATACACATGAGTTTAGATCGCAATTAAAGCTTGTACGCGAGTCCTTTACATGTTCTCCTATTACTGCGCAGGCAGGCTTCTCTTAGCTTATTAGAGGCGGCGAGCTTATGCTGCATCAGAACGCGCTTCAAGCAGCCCGGATTACTGAGCTTGAAGAGCAATTAGCAGTGATGACCAAAAGGAAATCGCGCAAAAGGAAGCGGATCCAGCATGGCGGCACAATGGAGTATGGTGAGGCAGCAGCCCAGGTGGCCGCAGAGGCCTCTATAGCCGCTGAGCGGTCGAAGAAGGCTTGTCGTGGTGGTGATCAAGAGAGAGCCCAACCAGCTTTACGGCGCTGTAGGAACTGCGGCAAGACTAGGCACAACGCGCGAACGTGTAAAAAGGATGTAGAGGAGACTTCTAAATTAGAGGTTAGTACAGCGTACGCAGGCTCCTTGTATAATAGTGATGAAAATAGAAATTTGTAACTAGTGTTGGTTGTGCCAAGACATTTTGAGCTGTTGGGTGGTTTGAGCTGTTGGGTGGTGGAATACGTTATACCTATAAGCTTAATAGATATTATGAACTACTAAAGTGTAAGGTGTAACTAGTAGTTAGAGGTAATTAATAACATAATATTATATTACAAGACACCTACACAGCTATGCTTGCTAGCTAATCCTTTTAAATAATAATAGCTATAGCAGCTTACTATAATATAGAGCTTAAACAATACAACGTTACTAACATGTTTATTCATGCTACAATGGACAGAGAGGTCTACATAAGGATGCCACAAGGCTATTAGAAGCCTAGCATAATACTGCAAGTAAACAAGGCACTTTATGGCCTACGCATCTCTCCCCTCCTCTAGTAGAAGAACTTTACTACAACACTAAAAGCACTAGGTTTCTAGACTATGCCTTATAAACCCTGCTGTCTAACTAAGGGTAGTATTATTATCTTCTTTTATATTAATAATATTATCCTTATATATAATAAATTAAAAGAGTAAGAGGTAATATAGATAATTAGCTATATATAGAGCAAGTACACCTGCACAGGAGGGCATAACCTACAGTAGTTCCTTAGCATAGAGATTATACAAGACTAAGTAAGTAAGAAAATCTACCTATCTTAGGCAGCATACTTAGACAAAATTAGTTGCCTTGCTAAGAACACAACTATACAACATAACACTCTAATAGGTACAACTAAACTACAGCTAAGGAGCAGACTAGCAGCGCTAGCAGAAATTAACAAGTATCAACGCAAAATTGGATCACTGCTGTTCGCTGCAGTCACCACGCGACCTGGCATTGCGTTTGCCACATTAAGGCTTGCCTAGTTCCTCACTAATCCAGGCATCAGCCACCAAGATACTGTGGACTGGGTCCTTCTATATCTACTTAACACTAAACAGCGATCACTGCAGCTTAGAGGAGGCATTGGCCTCTAGGTAGCAAGTAACGCGTCCTTTGCTAACAACACTATAGACAGAAAGAGCTCCTAAGGCTACGCAATTAAACTCTTTAGCAGCCTTATTGCATAGAAAGCAAACAAGCAGGATATAGTAATAATATTAATAACTAAGGCTAAGCTTCTTACTCTTACATAGGTTATAAAAGAAGTACTCTTTATCTTAAGGCTCTTGCGCAAACTACATGTTAATATAGGCACACACACTATTATAATATAATATAATAATAAACAAATAATTTAACTAGTTACTAAGGAAGTGTTATAACTATATACTAAACTTTAGCATGTAGATATCTACAACTACTAGCTCTAACAGGAGGTAGCTGCTAGAAAGATTATTATAGAACATGTCTAGTCTGCAAGCATAATAGCAGATAGACTTACAAAGGTACTCCTAGTAAATATGTAGGAAGGTTTCCTCTAGCAACTTAGTCTAGTGAATAGGGAGTTAACAGAAGTGCTAAATAGCGTGCCTCTAGATAGGATTTAAGAATAGATTAAGGACCTTGCACGCGCATAAACAGTTAGCTTAAAGAGTTTCTAAGCTAAAGGGGGTGTGTTTAATAATAGTAAGCAGTAAGAGGTTAGATCTGCGCAATTAAGCAGGGACCTGTCGTGCAGCCAATCAGCAGTTGCCAGGTCGATTAAGCGAGACCTGGCAACTCCTGATTGGCCCGCACACCGGCGGCCGCGAACAGCGCTAATTTCCCCCCCACTTCAATCCTGTAGCAACCAGCACGACGCTGACGCAAAACACGATCGCCACGATCATCAATATATTATCATACCACCTAAGATCTCGTTAAGCACATACTCTGGCTCACAGTACGAGCATCTGACA
>NW_022984783.1:953828-961565 GCF_010094145.1 Didymella exigua CBS 183.55
CCCTTTGCGTAGTGCTCAAGCGCGCTCAGCACAGAATTGGGTAAGCTACCCTGCTGCTTCTTATACTTCTCTCAAATCAGAGTTAATTGCGACTAAAGTTCTAGGGTATTGCTAGGGGTTTGCGACTGCTAGGGCTTGTTATTATTAGGGAGTTGTGGTGATAGAGTGCGCAGCTTCACATTAAGCCCTATTATAACCTATTCTAGGTTAAAGGGGACTAGTCTAGCGCCTTAGAACCCTCCTTAGATGTTGCTTAAGGTAAATACAGCATTGTAGGCTGCTTTAAAGCATGGCAGGAACTTAAGCTTTGTAATGTAGTTAATCTAGTTGCGCATAAGGTCTTCAGCTTAGCGCCCATACGCCTTCTTTAGAGGGGCAAAACAGCCCACATCAAGTGGCTGCAGGAGATGCGATAAGTGCGGAGGCATACATACAGTAATAATCTTGTTATCCTTGCAGTATTCCTAGAAATCTAGTGAGTTGTGGCTCTTATAACCATTAATAACTAGCAGATAGTAGCTGCCAATAGTACGCTCCTTTGTATGCGCGTTAAAGTGCTTTAACTAGTCAAGACCAAGTTTGTTAGTAGTCTAGCCATTCTTAGAGACCCTAATAACCTAATTATGGGGTAGATTATCCTCTTTGTACTAGTTTAAGAGGTGGTTGTGGCCCTAGAAGATGATAAAGGGCGGAATAGCCCACCCTTTAGCATTAATGCCCTTAATGACTGTTGTCCACTCCCAATTGCCTGGCTGGACCTGCTTTAGCCATCCTTGTCTCTCTAAAGCTGTGACAACTGCTCCAGTAGATATCTAGCCTATCATGAAGCCTGTCTTATCAAAGTTGTACGTGTCGTCATCCTGGATGCCATACTTGGCTTTAATATTGGCTACCAGGCTAAACTAGCCCTGGATTATCTCAGGATCCTCGCAGAGGGCTCTCTTGTAGTCATACTTGCGATTAAACTTTACTTTGAGCTCTAGTTGGCGCTTAACAAACGTACTAGGCCAGTTTAGGCCAACATAGCCCAGACTGCACTCAGCGCGCAAAGAATTGGCCATATCAGCCACAGCTGCTAGCCGAGGGGAAAATCCTCGCGCGTCTAGCTCAAGTATATAATTAACAATCACCTGCTCCTCAGTATTAGTTAGGCTCCGTAATTTAGGCATAGAATCAACTCGTGAAGGTCGTCCAGCGCGTCGGTCGCTTAGTGTCTGTAGGGGAGCTCTATAGATAGCTGCAGCGCGCCGTAGAGAGAGAGTCGCGTCTTGTTTAAGAGCTTGAAGCGCAAGCTGTATCTGAGCTTCTTTTAACGCGTCTGACTGGCGTTCGTGGAGAGGCATTAGTGTAGTAAGGGTGTTTTGGTAGGGTCTTGGCAAAAGTGTCCGACTCGCCCGTGTGTCCGACTCGCCCGTGGGGTACGTTAGCTCTCTAACTTTAATAGTTAATGCTCTTAATTAGCTTACTAAGGGCGCAGAGATAATGGCGAATTTGCTAGTTTTAGTGCGGAACTAGGTCGCAGAGCTTTAAGCTGCTAATAAGGCTGCCACACGCTGTAAATCACACAAGAGGAAGCAGATCTAGAGGTAGGGGGCTCTTACTGTTAGTAAAGGAGTACGCTTAACTACCCTAAATGAGTTTAAAGCCTAAAGTAATAGGAAGAAGGCAAGTAAGAAGAGGCGTGTTAAACTAGACACTTAGTCTTTACAACGCTGTAGTAGGTGTAGTAAGGCAAGGTATAACGCGTGAACGTGTATAAAAGATGTGCAAGATACTGTAGATTAGTGCTGTATACTGTAAGTTATAGTAACTTGCAGTAACTTGCTGTAATATGCAAGAGAAGTTGAAGTTTGGTGTGGTCTTGGCAAACTCCGGTCGCTCGCCCGGGCCGGCCACTCGCCCGTGAGGTACGTTAGACACTATAGCCTTTAAAGCACAAAATAGATTTAATAAGGAAATGTAAACTTCTAAATAAATAGGACAAATTAAGATTAGATAAGTTATAATAGTTCAGGACTAGGAAGGGAACTCCTCCTAGACTTCTTTGTTTCCTGTCTAATTGTAGTTAACGTAGATTATCACCAAGCCAGCCATATCACTGAACTAGCCATCTTCTCTTAGCACAACTAACACAAGTTACTGCAACTACAACTACTTACTATTAAATAGTAACCTAGCATACTGCGTGCTTGCATTAGATTTAGAAGATGTTTCTGCACCCTCCTAGCACGTTTGTGCGTGTTGTCTAGTCTTGCTGCAGTTCCTACAGCGCTGAACAGTTGACTAAGCTCCTAGTTAACTACGTCTACCCTAAGTCTTCTTAGATGGCTGAGCTGCTACACACGCCTTAGTAGCTACCCGTGATGCTGCTAGGCTATACTTAAGTGTGCCACTATGCTAAATCTGCTTTCTCTTAAGCAATTTTCTCTTAGTTATTACTACTAATTGCTCTTTAAGCTCTTATACGCAGGCCTTAATAAGATTGTTTTTGTGTAGTATCTCTTTAGCCCCTTTTATAAGCTTTAAGAACCCCTCTTGCGCTATACTTAGTAATTATTAGAAGGAGTTACTTACAAGCTTAGATTAAGACCTAAACTTGTATATATTGCTTAGCGTCTTAGATTGCTACAGCGTTTTAGGTAGAGGTACTACTAGTAGGGTATACAGCCGCACTTTAAGGTAATCTAACACTACCTATATATTAGTAGGAATAAGCCCTAATACCTTAAAGGCCTTTTAGTAGTTACCCTTTATAAATATATTAAGGAATATATCCCTAAAGGCTAGTAGGAAGCCTTCCTTATTAATATAGAAGACGTGTTAGCATGCTAAGTCTTAAATATATTAGGAGTACTTACGCTTTAACAGCAAGAAACAGACTACATTAAGCAGCTAGAGGATGTGTAATAAGTAAACTAGCTTATAATAAGTAAGGATTTTGTTCTCTAGGTAGTAGTCCTTAAAATTGTAGTTAAGGTGGCTCTTCTAGCTGTCTAAGATAAGTAGCCTATAGCTCCCTACCTAACGCGGTCTTGTATGCGCATTAAAATGCTTTAACTACTTAAGGCTAAGTGTGTTATTTGTGTAGCTGTTCCTAGAGACAGAGAGCTTCTAATTGTGCACAATATCTGTCTCCTTGTACTAGGCAGAGATGTGGATGCGTCCTTTGTAGATAATAAAAGGCAGGGTTACATATTTATTAGCAGCGCAGATGCTCTACATAACTGTATCCTACTCCTGATTGCCTAGCTAAATAAGCTTAGGTTAAGCGCGTCTCTCAGCGCCTGTAACAACCTTTATTAACCGTATTACGCCTATCTAGAACCTAGTCTTATTAAAGTTGTGTATGTTGTTGTTGTTAATGCTATACTTAGCCTTAGTACCCTCTACTAGCATAAACTACGTGTTAATTGCCTTTAGATCTTCACGCAGTATTCTCTGTCTATCCTTTGCTTAGTTAAACACTATCTTAAGCTAATCTAAATATGTTACAAATCTTATAGCCTAGAGTTTACTAACAGGCTCCCTACTACGCACACCTAATAGTTTATTAGCTATATCTGCTACCTTACATAGCTAAGGCGCAAACCCTTGCTAATTAAGGTTAAGGATATATTAGACAATTGTATGCTCTTTAGTTGTAGTAAGCTTCTAGCAGTCTGCGCGTACATTAAGTTAAAATAGAGCATTGTTGGCGCGTTTAGAGAGCCTGCGCTGGTTAACGTTAAACGCAGCAGCAGCAGCAGCAGCCTAATAGCTCTAAAACCGTCCAGTATTATAGGCCTGGAGAGCAAGCTACAGTCTCCCTTTGTTTTGAAGCAATAAGTCGTAATGTTGTTAAGACATACTGTGAAGTGCAGAGTTGTGTTGGTCTTGGCAGATTTTGACTGGTTCTGTCAGATATTGGGTTACTGAGGAAAGGTTGGTAGGGCCGGATCTGTACAGAGACATCACTCGGAGGTCTCAGCTAAGTTCACCAAGCACAGCAGGGGCCTACAGACTAAGCCTAATAATAATCAACACGCCAGATTAAAGTCGCCAAGCATGTAGAAGAGGGGTAGCTAAGCAATTTAGGACTACTAAGATAATGCCTTAGCTAATAATTAACAGAAAGGCGGGGTTAAGAGTACATAATATTAGAGGAGAGACACGAAATGGAGAGGAGAGAGAATAAACACAATTTTTACTACCCACGAGCTCGTTGAGTTTATACTCTGACAACAGTACGAGAATCTGATAGGTTCAGGGATATGACCGGCTCGGTGATAGAGTACGTTAGGATAAAGTTTAATTTAGTCGTAGCAAAAGAGTAACTAACTTACCTAAAAAATCAGCTTACTTGTAAGTTCCTTTAAATAAAGTATAAATAACGTACTCCACAAGCGAGCTGGCCACCCAAGCGAGCTGGCCAATTTTGCCAAGACCACACCAATACTGCACCTACTTTGCAACATTACAGCACACAACTATAATATATTATACTACACAGTATACTAAACTAGTCTATAGTACTCTGCGTATCTTTACTGCATGTTTGCGTGTTGTGCCCTATCTTGCTATATATGCTATAGCGCCTTAGAGACTAAGTGCTCCTATTAACACGTAACCTCTTCTTTGCCTTCTTCCTATCACTACAGGCCTTAAACTCCTTTTAAGTAGTTAGTCACACTCCCCTAGCAAAGACTAGAGTCCCCTCTTGCTGTAATTGCTTCCTTTTGTGTAATTTATAACGTGTAGCGGCCTTGTTAGCTGCCTATAGGTCAGCAACCTAGTTACGCACTAAAACTAGTAAATGCGTCATCAGCTCTGCGCCTTTAGTAAGCTAATTAAGAGCGTTAACTATAGACGTTAGCAAACTATTAACGTAGGTGTAGGGCGAGTCGCCCACCAGGGCGAGTCGCCCACTTTTGCCAAGACCCCACCAAAACATCAACTCTACACTAATGCCTCCACAACTACGTCAAATAGACGCGTCCAAAGAGGCTTAGATACAGCTTACGCTACTAGCTCTTTAACAAGACCCTAATCTCTTAGTAAGACGCGCTGCAGCTCTCTACAACGCGCCCTAAACAACTCTACGCGACTAACTCACTAGACAACCTTCACGTGTTAATACTATGGCCAATTCACAGAATCTGACTGCTGCTAAGGAGTAGGTGGTTATTGCGTACATACTTGAGCTGGTCACGCGAGGAGAGTCCCCCCAGCTCGCAGCTGTGGCTGATATGGCCAATTCTCTGTGAAAAGAGCGCAGTTTGGCCCCTGTTGGCTCAAGGTGGGCTAGCACGTTTGTTTCGCGTTAGGAGGAGCTTAAAACAGTCTTTAATTGCAAGTACAACTATAAGCAAGCCCTCTGCAAGGACTTTAAGGTTATATAGGGCTAGCTTACCCTTATATCTAATATTAAAGCTAAGTATAGCATCCTAGACAATAACATGTATAACTTTAACAAGACAGGCTTTATAATAGGCTAGATAAGCACTAGAGTAGTTGTTATAGATATAGAGAAGCTAGGACAAGCAAAGCAGATCTAGCTAGGCAACTAGGAGTAGGTAACAGTTATTAAGGGCATTAATGCTACAGGATAGGCTATTCTAGCCTATATTATCTTTAAAGCCTGCTAACACCTGTCTAACTAGTACAAGGACAATACCCTGCCCTAAGACTAGGTTATTAGCATCTCTAAAAATAGCTAGACTACTAACAGGCTTAGGTTTAACTAGTTAAAGCACTTTAATAGGCATACAAAGACGCGCACTGTTAGTACTTACTATATACTATTTGTTAATAGTTATAAGAGCCACAACTCTACAGAATTGTAGCAATACTGCAAGGATTACAAGTTTATAGCTCTATGTATGCCTGTGCACTTATCGCACCTCCTGCAGCCACTTAACATAGGTTGTTTTAGCCCTCTAAAGAAGTTGTATAAGGATAAGGTTAATAAGCTTATTTATAACTAGATTAACTACATTACAAAGCAGGAGTTCCTGCTATGCTTTAAAGCAACTTACAAGAAAGCTTTAACCCCTAGCAACATCTAGGGAGGGTTTTAAGGGGCTAGATTAGTCCCTTTTAACCTAGAAAGGGTTATATTAACCCTTGATGTGAAGCTACGCACTCTATCACTACTACTCCCTATAAATAACAAGCCCTAGCAGTCGCAAACCCTAAGCAATACCCTAGAATTTAAGTTGCAATTAACTCTAATTCAAGACAAATATAAGAGGGAGCAGGGTAGCTCACCTACTTCTGTTCTAAGCGCAATTGAGCACTACGCAAAGGGGGGAGCTATCCTGTCACATAAGCTTACGCTTGCACAAAAACAAATCTGTGAGCTTAAAGCAGCTACTAAGGCCACTACACAACGTAAATTGCACAAAAGAAAGTGTATTTAAGCTGAGGGAAGCCTTGCAGTTGAAGATGGCTAGTAGTTAACTGCTCTAAAGGAGTTTAGAGCGCGTAGCGATGGAAAGAGGGGAAAGAAGCTAGTGCGCGCTAAAGGAGGTGAACTATCCTAACAACACTGTAGACAGTGCAGAGAGGTTGGACACAACACGCAAACGTGCAAGAATAATATTAGAGAGGTCTCTAAGTAATATTACAGCTTGTTTTGCCTTGTGCAGCGCCAGTTTGTGGTGTTTTAGGCCATAATAGGGTTTGATGGGGGAGGGTCTTGGCAAAAGTGGGCGACTCGCCCTGGTGGGCGACTCGCCCTACACCTACGTTAGTGTGTCTCTAAATGCTCTCTTAAATCAGCTTTAATTAAGACCTAAATTCTATAGTGTTGCTTAGTATTTTAGACTCCTACCTACTGTTGTCTATAGTAGGTGGCGTTAGCGTACGCAGCTGTACTTTAAGCTTTAATAGCACAGCCTCTAGGTTAAGTAGGACTAGGCCAGCACCTCTAAATCCTCCCTAGATGTTGCTATCTGTAATTAAGGCGTCAAAAGCCGCTTTGAAGCACAGCAAGAACTCAAGTTTAATGATGTGAGTAATCTTGCTGCGCATTAGCCACTCAGCTTAGCAGCTATAGGCCTTCTTCAACAGGGCAAAACAGCCTATATTAAGTAGCTGTAGTAGGTGCGACAAGTATAGAGGCATACACAGGATAATAATCTTATGTTCCCTGCAGTACTAGTAGAATTTAACTAAGTTGTAGCTCTTATAGCTGTCTAGAATAAGCAGCTAAAAGCTGCTAACAGTGCGCGCCTTTGTATGCTTATTAAAGTACTTTAACTACTTAACTCTAAGCTTATTATTAGCCTAGCTGTTATTAGGGATATTAAGAACCTAGTTATTAGGTATACTAGGCTTCTTGTACTAGGCAGAGAGGTGGTGCTTACTAGAGAAGATAATAAAGGGTAGGATAGACTAGCCCTTCGCGCAGATGCCTTAGATAATACTAGTCTACTCTTAGTCGCCCTGCTGCACTGCCTTTAGTCTCCCTTAACACTTAGAGCTAGGCTGGCGGATGGGTAGGGTAGGGTAGGGTATAGGTATAGTCACGTGATTTATGGGTAGGAACTAGGTAGGGTACATGAGGTACCCTACCCAAACGGTTTGGGTAGGGTAGCACGTGACTGGGTATAGGTATAGGTAGGGTAGCACGTGACTAGGTATAGGTATAGGTAGGGTAGCTAGGTAGGGTCTAGGAATGGGTAGTTATTAGCAAAATCTAGGTTACTACTCTAGACTTTGTACTATTGTATACTTTAGAGCATAAGTATGTGATAA
>NW_022984783.1:961675-970831 GCF_010094145.1 Didymella exigua CBS 183.55
AACCCTACCCTACCTATACCTATGGTCCGTGCGACCCTACCCTACCTATACCTACGTCCGTGCGACCTATACCCTACCTATACCCTACCCTAGGTACATGGTACCCATCCGCCAGTCTACTTAGAGCCTGTAATAACAGCTCCTATTAATATAACGCCTATTATAAAGCTAGACTTGTTAAAGTTATAGGTGTCTTTATCTTATATACTATACTTAGCTTTAGTATTCTCTACTAGTTAGAACTAGTCCCTAATTACCTTAGGATCCTTACACAGAGCTCTCTTATAGTTATACTTATAATTAAGTTTAACTTTAAGCTCTAGCTAACATTTTATAAAGTTAGTAGTCAAGTTCTTGCTAATGTAGGGCTAGTGGCGCTTAGCAAGCAGAGAATTAGCTATATCCTCTACATTAGCAAGCTAGGGTGAGTATCCTTACTCGTCTAGCTTCAATACATGCTGGACAATCACCTCCTCCTTAGTACTAGTCATCCTTATCATGTTGGGCTTGCAATCGCGTTGTGAAGAGGTTCTAGTAAGGCGCGTGCCTAGGGTGCTTTAAGAGACCTAGTATATTGCTGTAGCATATTGCATACTTAGTGTTGCGTCTTGCTAGATAGCCTAGAGGGCAAGCTGTATATCTGTTTTATTTAAAGGCTTTTTTATGTTGTTGCGTTGAGGCATTACAGAGAGAGTGAAGTTCGGTGTAGTCCTGGCAAAAGTGGCCAGCTCGCTTGGGTGGCCAGCTCGCTTCTGGAGTACGTTATAACTTCTAGGTTATGTAACAAGCAATAGACAGCAGGGTGTAGCAAGAGATTCGTTGTAGAAGGACTTCAAATTTTTTTTTTAAAAGTGAACTTAAAAGCATGACAACTTACCTATTTAAAGGCTTGCTGCTATTGTTTTAAGCTTCCTTTGTAGCTACAATTACGCTCTTTCTGCATATAAATTTCAGAATTTTTGGATATTTTGTACATCTTCTGATAGGCATGGAACGACTTTGCAACGTTCTTACTAGTTCGTTGAATATGGGAACTCAACGTTTTGGTCGTTGGCGAAATTGGGGCTGTTGAACGGCCGTTACACAGCCATGCAACGACTGTTAGCAACGGCCAGTCTGGGCTGGATTTCAAAAAACTTTTCCCGATGTACCTTTCTATTGTTCTAAGAGAATCTAATAGTACCCTTGGGACCTGTCTACGCAGCAGTGCTGTTCGTCGCACCACTGCTAAAGTATGCACAATGGATAAGATACGTGGAAGTCTCAGCGCTGAAGCCTTCCAGAACGACCGCATCAATAGCCTTCAGAGAGAAAGCGCTGTTGTTCATCGACGTGTAAGTCGAAAGTGGAATACGCAGAACAACAGGACTACCATTCATACTACCATACGCAGCGCTCGCCACACTGGCTCTCTGGATCGGTGTAGAGCCAGCACAGTAGTTACCACCACTCTGCAGTTGCACATTGAAACTCGCGCCCGCCTTTGCTGTGACATTGAGATAAAGGAACTCAGACGCGGAAACGTCAGCGCAGTTTTGGAGCGAGTACCAGTAAGATCCAGATAGAGTGGGTTGCAGAACCAAAGCACCGTCGGTGATGACTGGTGCAGTATCCATGGTTCCGTCGTCGCTTTGCACATTGCCATTAGCATTGCGGCTCGCGGTTCCCGAAGTGCAGTAGTTCAACCACGCGGTATCAGGGCAGGTGCACGTCTGAGGCGAGGGCGTGGCAGCGATGGATATCAAACTGATGCAGCCAACCTTGATATCCACACCAAAGGGGCTGAAAGTCGAGATTGCGACGCTGTTGAGTCTGCTAGAGTTCATTTCCGGGAAATCGGAGAAGGGAATTTGTGCAACTTGGTACGAATCAGCGCCGGTAAAAGTCACGTATGAAGTGATGGCGACAGAGGACGGAGGCGACGTCGTAGTACACTCATCATCCGTCTTCCAGCGCATCGAGACCTGGAAAGTAGTATCTGCGGGAGCCGCGATGGAGAGTTGAATACCGGTCGCATTTACCGTGTTTGCATTGTAGCACGTGCTGGAACCAAATTGAGAGTACCAGTACGCATCGTTGCCAGTACCCAGACTGAGTGAGCCGTCGTCACTGACGGAGTATGAAGCAAGAGATCCCTCATCAGTCATCTGGCCAATGAGTCGATTCGTCCGCGGGATTTCGGGTACGAATGTGCAAGTGTTTAGGATGGTGCCTGAGCAGAGCGCGCAACCAGGGCTATCAGCCGGTCCTGTGAAGGCCAAGGAGTAAACACGATAGATTGAGCCGGGAGAATTGAAGTTGGTCATGACAAATGACTGCAGGTAGTCTTGGTTGAAGCCAGCTGGAAACCGAGAGAAGGGAACCGTGATTTGTGTCGGCGCGGCGTTGAAGGTGACTGGAAAGTAAGACGTGACTACGTTAGTGTTGCAGCTATTACCACCATATTTGAACCCAATATCGGCAGTTGCGCCTTGTGGGCCTGAGATAGTGAGTGCAATCGCGTCGTAAGAACTGTTCACCGCTGCGCAGCCGGATGGTTTTGCAAGCAACGAGTAGAAGTAAGATGTGGCATCACGAGGGACGAGTTCGATGGACCCACTGCCAACCTGCTCGTAGGATTGCATCGTATTGTCGTCTGAGAAAAGAGCGCCCAGAGCGTTGGTCTGCGTTTCGAACTCAGTCGGATCGCAGAAGTCCAGCACAACATAACCAGAGGCAGTTGTGCAACGTGAACCGGCGCCACCTAAGGACGATCCGCCCAGAAGAGAAATCCATCGCACCGTGAAGTTGCTAGCAGCAGGACCACCGTTAGGTGTGAAGTTGCGTAGTGTGATGCGGCTGACGGAGTCAGTGTCGAGTCCTGAGAATGCCGAAAGAGGGATTGTGATGTTTGCGAAGTTGTCCTGACTTAAGGTGGCATAAGACCTAGTGTTGACGGTGGAAGTAGTATCGGCACCCGAGTTCACGACAACGTCGAAAGAGCCACCGGACGGGCCACGTGCATTGAGAGAGACTGCGTTGTACGCGGTAGCGTTCAAGTTGACTCCATTGACAGCAGTGTTGGAATAAAAGTACGAGTCTGCGCTCGACGGCAACAACTGCATTCTGCCCAGCTCCGAGAGCTTTGCAAACGTCATAGAATTGTTGTAATCAGTCTGGCCGAATATATTGTTGATACCAGTGATCCACCGATCAACATTCTGGAATGACTCAATTGCAAGACCCTGAGTCCTGTCTTCCCCTGGGGCTGTCACACATCGCTTCTGAATTTTGATATTATCGACGTAGATGGGTGTCTGGGCTGGCGAGATGTTGCCGATACGTATACCGCGAACATGAAGCATATTCTGTCCCTGGAAGTCTGATAAGGGTATGGTGACAGTATGGTTCGATCCATCGGCAGCGGCGTATCTGGTTACGTCCAAGTACGTAGTACTTGGCTCTTCAACGGTGCAAGCGGAATCGTACGAGACAAGTTGCACGTAAAAAGTGGTTCCTGGAGGAGCGACCATGTCAAAGTATAAATGTGTGTAAAGCGTAGCGTGAAAGCAGAATCGAGAGATCTCTGTGTAGTACGAGTTGACGCCACTGTTTGTAGTTGCGGTGAGCTGCAAAGTACCATCTACGTTGTTCGACGATAGTCCAGTTGCAACTGTTTGCAACAAAAGCAGATTGACGTTATTGTCGCCAAAGTAGAGCTCCAGAAAGTCGTCGATCATAACGTCCCACGCAATACATTCTGAGTCTCCGACCGGTTTTGGCGTGAAGTCGGGGCACGTGGAGGTAGACGCGTTGCTTGAACCGACGGTGAAAGTAAGCGTGTAGAGCCCCTTTGCCGTATTTCGCAGTACCACTGCGTTTGTCGTCTCATCGTACGAAAGTTGCTGGCAGACTGAGAGAGAGCCTGTGGCGGACTGTATGGCATAGTTGCGAGGTACCTGCAGAGTAAGCCCTTCTGTAGGACCATCCAAGCGGACCGCCATCGTCGCAGACGAATTATCTGCTGCTGTGATGTCCACAACCGCGCGGTCCCGATTTGTCCACCAGTTGGCTATTCCTGTCTGGTTGAAGAAGACGGCAAAAGGACGCACTGTATCGTGGAGTGCGCGTTGGATCTGGATCTTGTCGAACACTGCGTCCGAAGGATGAATCAATATGTTATAGTGGCCGCCGTACCGTGCCATTTTCTTGATATACATGATCTGATTCGAGAAGTCCGAGCCTGGAAAGTTGGCACTGCTCATGTTGCCGTCACCGTCAGACCATTGGAGTGGGAACTCGTAGTATGGGAGCTCCTGGAACGACTCGCGGTTATGCGTGACTTGAAATGGAAGGTGAGTGAGGTGAGAATTGCCTGCGCATGAAGAGCCACCGATGATTCCGTTTGCCACGCAGTGCGAGGCTTGATACTGGCTCCACGCAAGGTTTCCTGGACGATAGGTAGTCAGATTGTAGTCGGTTTTGAAGGCATCCTGGAGTATATGTCGAATCAAATAGGCACTCACGCGGACCTCTCCTGATGCAGAAGCACCCGATGTATAGAAAGAGAGCCCACTACAGAGGTGGAGGTACGAAGTCAGTGTTTGTCTCACACCTATTTCGCACATTCATAACTTACCTGGGGCCTCCTTTTGTGCATGCCTCTCCATTGATGGGTGTCCCGTCACGGTTGGGTCCGCATTGGTGAATGTACGGCGCGTACCCTGCATTGCTCCCTTGGACAAATTGTTCCTGAAGAGTGCCATAGGGAAACTCTGCTGCATTCGGTGAGTGGCTGACAGTGTGACTGCCAAAGTCGATATATGGGTACCCGTCAGGAGCCACTCGGAACCCGGTGATCTGATAGATGTATGGAATGCCATACTGAAAGTATGCACGCTCATAGGCATCGGTGATGTACTTGGTATGGAGGTTCAAATTGCCCGCGGCGCCTCTATCCTGTGCGGCGGCGGCCATACCCTGACCGTGCGGATACGAGACGTAGGTGTCGATGTCCCAAGTAGTGGTGAAGGCGAGCCCTTTATTGTATGGAACCGTCCAAAGGCTCACAAAGTTGGGACTAGTAGTGACGATGTTCTTGATGACGCGTGTCCCGATGTCATATCCGGGATAATAATGTCCATCGTACCATGGCGAGTATCCGCCGCCCTCATTCTGAGCCTGGATATACAGATACCCAAGATCCATTCCGAAGCTGTACACATAGCCGCTCGCACCTGAAGGCTGATGCTTTACAATTGCTGCACTTGTAGCAGATGTATCTGCGCTGTCCACACCATTGTTGCGAACCAGAAATTTGCCAAGTGTTTGTGAACCGTTGGTAGGCGTGTAGCCAACATTAACAAGACCGCTCTCAGTGTAATTGTCATAAAACGGCATGTTCGTGTCATAGTACTCTGTGAAGTCGAAACCTTGGAGAGCCTGTACGGGCGTCTCAGTGTTCATCAACTGCAGAATAGATCTCGAACCGCTCGTGTCTACAGTAGATGCAGATACACCTGCAAGAGCTTGAAGAGCGGCGGGAACCTGGTTCATGAATATCAATCTGCCACCGCTAGCCACAAAGGAAGTCAAAGTTTCAGCATCCGCAGCGCTTGGGCTGTAGCTCACGCTTGGAGACGTGTAGATAAGCAAATTCCGGCATTGGGAAGAAATGTTCAGCGATTCGACGACCTTCACTTGCAAACCGACTGTCTTGAGAGATAGTGTAAGAGGTAGCCTGATATGATGTTATTTAGTACACTAGTTCCTAGCTTTTAGGAGACAATGTACCAATTTGGGTCTGCTTGATAGTCTGGTAGGAATATGTTCAGCCCGGAGTTCGCTCCAGCTGCATGTCTGTTGTAACGCCGTTAGTACAAAAAATATTGCGATATGCGTCTGCTCCTCTAACCTCGATTGGGAAGGTACGGTCAGTGGTTGACTGTTCTCTCCTGGATCCGCACTCGAACCTGCGGGCTGTGTAATGGAGTATATATCAGGCGAGACAAAGGCGTGGCATATTTGAAGTATGAAAAATATAGGCAGAAGAATCAAAGAGTTCATACTTGACGCTCCCCTTAGAAAGAATGTTATCTACAGAAAGATGTATCGAAGAACTGAAAGTGCAGCTTCCGTAAAAATTCAATTCTTCGGCCAAATGCTAGCAGGGGGCGACATGGCCCGGGTACCGTGTCCGTGCACGGAATGCGCGGATTCATCGAATGCGCGCGATCGGCCCTACTAGCCCAAGCAAACATGAGGCTGTAGAGCCACCCACAATAGATGAATAGATATGATTCTACGGTCGAGTAGTAAATAGAGCTATCCGAACAGCTTCCGTTGTTTATGTCTACTAAGAAGTTTGACGTTGCGGCCTCGTGACATCGTGATGGATAGTGGGCTCGGGTAGGCTGGCGAATGGGTATGCTCTAAAGTCCTGTTTGGGCGCCCCCCCCCGTAACTTGGCTAATACTGGGCCAATGTAGGCGAATAAGGACTTATTTTAAAGAAAATTACATATAGTTTATTTTCCTTATATAACTTTTCCTTGTAGCTTTTATATTACAGCTGCTAAGTCTGAAAGACAGTAAAAAAAGTGTCAGGCTGGGCATGTGGCGATAGGCTGGCGGATAGGTAGGGTAGGATTTTTTTGGTTTTCGCTTCTAGCTCCTTAACAAGTAGATATACGCTTATTTAATGTATATTTCGATAGATGCGCCTAGTATTGCGCTTCGTATTAAAGAATAATTACCTAATTTGGCCAACTATTAATTGAGTTATTGAGCCTACCTAGCAAAAGCCTACCTAGGATGAGTATGCTTGCTAGGTACCTGTAACGACGCAGGCAAGAAGAGAGATATCCAGAATAGGTGTGAATCCGCTACAAGGCATATTGTCAGATAAGAGCGAGCGGCGAGAGGTCGGATCTGCGCAATCGAGCAGGGACCTGTCGCGCAGCCAATCAGCAGTTGCCAGGTCGATTAAGCGAGACCTGGCAACTCCTGATTGGCCCGCACACAGGCGGCCGCGAACAGCGCTAATTCCCCCCCCACTTCAATCCTGTAGCAACCAGCACGACGCCACAGCAGGAGACACTATCACCACAATCATCAATAAATTATTATACCACCTAAGATCTTGTTAAGCACATACTCTAGCTCATAGTATAAGAATCTAACAATTAAGAGTCTTACTGCTGCAACTAAACTGCTACAACTAAACTGCTATAACTAAACTGCTACAACTAAAATAGCGCAACTAATATACCACAACCTAACAACAGTCCTTAGGGACTAAGCTAACTAGACTGGCTAGCTTGCGCAGCTACAGGCGAGATGCCTGTTGCGCAATATCTAGGACAAGATCAACCTAAAGACAACTACACCACTACTATTAAAGCTACTCTTGCTAAGGGCTCTAACTATTACTAACTACGCGCTAGCTGCAAACACTAACATACTATTAAGGCTAACTAAGCTATTAATAAAAGGCTAGAAGGCATTTAAGGAAGACCTTAAGTACTATAAAGTACTCCTTAAATAATATAAGAATAATTAATATAAATATAAGGAGGAAGTAACGTACTCCACAAGCGAGCTGGCCACCCAAGCGAGCTGGCCACTTTTGCCAAGACCACACCAATACTGCACCTACTTTGCAACATTACAGCACACAACTATAATATATTATACTACACAGTATACTAAACTAGTCTGTAGTACTCTGTGTATCTTTACTGCATGTTTGCGCGTTATGCCCTGTCTTGCTACATGTGCCACAGCGCCTTAGAGACTAAGTGCTCCTATTAACACGCAACCTCTTCTTTACCTTCTTCCTATTACTATAGGCCTTAAACTCCTTTAGAGTAGTTAGCTACACTCCCTTAGCAAAGACTAGAGTCCCCTCTTGCTATAATTGCTTCCTTTTGTGTGATTTACAACGTGTGGCAGCCTTATTAGCTACCTGTAGGTTAGCAACCTAGTTACGCACTAAAACTAGTAAATGCACTATTAGCTCTGCGCCTTTAGTGAGCTAATTAAGAGTGTTAACTATAGACGTTGGTGAGCTATTAGCGTGTCTCTAAATCCTCTCTTAAATTAGCTTTAATTAAGACCTAAATTCTAGGGTGTTGCTTAGTGTTTTAGACTCCTACGTACTGTTGTCTACAGTAGGTGGCGTTAGTGTGCGCAGCTGTACTTCAAGCTTTAATAGCACAGCCTCTAGGTTAAGTGGGACTAGGCCAGCACCTCTAAATCCTCCCTAGATGTTGCTCTCTGTGATTGAGGCGTCAAAAGCCGCTTTAAAGCACGGCAAGAACTCAAGTTTGGTGATGCGAGTAATCTTGCTGCGCATCAGCCGCTTGGCTTGGCGGCCATAGGCCTTCTTCAACGGGGCAAAACAGCCTACGTCAAGAGGCTGCAGTAGGTGCGACAAGTGTGGAGGCATACACAGGGTAATAATCTTGTGTTCCTTGCAGTACTGGTGGAATTCGACTGAGTTGTGGCTCTCATGGCCGTCCAGAATAAGCAGCTAATGGCTGCTAACAGTGCGCGCCTTTGTGTGCTTATTAAAGTGCTTTAACTACTTAACTCTAAGCTTGTTATTAGTCTAGCTATTGTTAGAGACATTAAGAACCTAGTTATTAGGTATACTAGGCTCCTTGTACTAGGCAGAGAGGTAGTGCTTACTAGAGAAGATAATAAAGGGTGGGATAGACCAGCCCTTCGCGCAGATGCCTTAGATAATACTAGTCTACTCTTAGTCGCCCTGCTGCACTGCCTTTAGTCTCCCTTAACGCTCAGAGCCTGTAACAACAGCTCCTGTTGATATAACACCTATCATAAAGCTAGACTTATTAAAGTTATAGGTGTCTTTATCTTGTATACTATACTTAGCTTTAGTATTCTCTACTAGTTAGAACTAGTCCCTAATCACCTTAGGATCCTTACACAGAGCTCTCTTATAGTTGTACTTGCAATTAAATTTAACTTTGAGCTCTAGCTAACGTTTTACAAAGTTGGCAGCCTAGTTCTTGCTAACGTAGGGCTAGTGGCGCTCAGCAAGCAGAGAATTGGCCATATCCTCCACATCAGCAAGCCGGGGTGGGTATCCTCGCTCGTCTAGCTTCAATACATGCTGGACAATCACCTCCTCCTTAGTACTAGTCATCCTTAT
>NW_022984783.1:972126-976491 GCF_010094145.1 Didymella exigua CBS 183.55
AAGGCTTTTTTACGTTGTTGCGTTGAGGCATTACAGGGAGAGTGAAGTTCGGTGTGGTCTTGGCAAAAGTGGCCAGCTCGCTTGGGTGGCCAGCTCGCTTGTGGAGTACGTTAAGCCTTTAGTATATTATTATATTTATCTAGTTACCTATATTACTATATCTACTACGCACATACTGTCTTCCTAAGAAACTACTATAATAGTAGATTATAGACCTACAACTTACTATTAGGTTTAATAAATGTGGAAGCTGAGTGGTCTCTGATCGTTGATCAAGTGTGAAGAAAGTGATCAAGTTCCTTGTTCTATCTACGGTGCTGAATGAGCAGAATATATACACCAATGCTCATCCAGCTATACCCTAATTGGAGCCCTAATCACGGCTCCAAGCTATACCTGATTCCGCTCACCATGGCGTGATAGATCGCCAGTGTCTGATCGGTCCAATACCCAGATGCGGATCACGTGATATGCACCCTCACCTCGATCCTTGCTGCGACAATAAATAAATTAAACAAGAATAAGCCTAAGATAGATACCTCTTAGCACTTAAGCTAATAAGAAGCACATTATAATAGGATACCTAGCTAGCTAAGTATAACTAGGTAGCTATAAAAGCAGAGACATACAAAGTTGCTAAATTATTGTAATTAAATATAATAACAAAGGACTTCCTAATAGCTATAAACAGGGTTATGCTAATCTAGGCTACAAGCTTTTAAGATAGTAGATACTTTAAATCTAGTATAAGTTAGAAGAAGATAATAAAACACTACTAAGAGTATATAATAATAAATTATCCCCTTAGATTAGGGTAGTATAAGGCCTTTATAGCTAATAATATAGTGTTTCTTGCTAAAGGGGGTGCAGCCTCCTAGAGCTATAAAGGGGACGCCTAACATGCTATAAGCATGCTATTTAACTAGGGCAGGCCTTAATATTAATATATAGCAGGTAGGAAAACTCCTACACTTAAGCAGCCTTTAGATTAAGAGCCTACTTCTACTAGGGGAGCAAAATGCCCTGTATATAGACAACACTACTCTATATAGGATTACTACTATATTAATTAAGACAGAGCTCCTAAGTAGTAGAAACTAAATAAGATTATTTCTAAACTTATTAAGTTTAAGTAACGTGGTTTATCACCAAGCCGCCAGGTATCACCAAACTGCCACCCCTTACCAACTTTTTTAGAGTTACTAACTATTACACAACTATTACGCTTAACCACAACACTTCACTAATACTTTATAATTGCTATAATTACTCTTTAGAAGCAGCGCTATTATCTACATCTAATATTTCTGCAGTGCAGGTGCGCAAATTGTGGCCAGTCTTGCCGCAACGTCCGCAGTGCCTCTCTTTGCGCACCTTCTTCCTAGACTGTTTAGATGCCTCACTACCACCACTATTCTTCTTAGCTATTATATCCTGTACCTTACCAACCGTGAGAGCCTCCTCTGTCTAGATATACTTTCTTTTGCGACCACACTGCGCTGTTAGAGCCTTAATAGCCTTCTTTATGCTATCTATTTCCCTTCTCTGCAACACGTTAGCATAGTCTATCTGCGCAACCCCTCTAGCAAGCAAGTTAAGTGATTTCATAATAGGAGACAGGGGCGAATCTCTGTGCAATCGCATGCGCTCACAGATATACAACGTTTGTGACTTAACCTCCTTTGCGCTGGTTAGTGTTTTAGATTCCTATAGGGTAGTCTCTGGTGGTGGTGGTGTTAGCGTGCGAAGGACCACATCAAGCTTCAATAGCACTCGCTCTAGGTCAAAAGGAACTAGTCCTGCGCCTCTAAAGCCTCTGTAGATATTATCTTTTATAATAGCCTTATAATAGGCTGTCTAGAAGCTAGTAAGGAAGAACTCTTTCTTAATTTATATCTTTAAGTATTATAACTAGGCGTTAACCTTAATTAAGTACGCCCTCTTTAAGGGGCTAAAACAGGCCACGTTAAGCAGCTGCAACAGGTGCAACAAGTGTAGGGGCATACATAAGGTAATAATCTTGTGTTCTACGCAGTATTCCTTAAACTCTGCAGAGTTGTGGCTCTTATAGCTATTAATAATAAGTAGATAGTAGGCGCTAATAGTACACTCTTTTATAGACACATTAAAGTGCTTTAACTACTCTAGACTAAGCTTGTTTATTATCTAGCTGTTCTTGCTAGTTATAATTACCTAATTGCAAGGCAGATTAGGGTACTAGGTTGTAATCAGGACCTTGCCTTAGAAGATAATAAAGGGTAGGATAGCCTAGCCAGCAGCGCAGACACTAATAATAATTGTGACCCACTCCTAATTGCTAGGCTAGATATTCTTAGGGTTAGATTGCTTCTCTAAGCCTATAAACACTATCTTAGACCTAATTATGCCTATTATAAACCTAGTCTTATTAAAGTTGTAGGTATCTCTATCTAGGATTCTATACTTCTCCTTTGTATTCCTAACTAGCTTAAACTAGGGCGTTATAACGCGTGTATCTTTATTTAGGGCTTGTTAACAATTATATAGTCAGCTACGTTAAAGCTTAATTTGTTAGGTACGTGTGTTAAACCTGTTTACCTAGAGCTTACTAACAGGTCCTTCACCACGTGCAGCAAGTAGATTATTAGCTATATCTTGCACTATAGTCTTTATTGCGCCTATTCCTTGCCTGTCTAGCTCAAGTATATAGTTAACTATTACCTCCTCTTCTACCTTTGTTAGCTTCTTTAAATTAGCCTCATAATTGCGTTGTGCAAGCCCTCCTGCGTGTTAGTCTCTTAATGTTAATTAGGGAACACTAAAGGCCTTAGACGTGTGATTTATACTATTAGGCACAGTAGCTTTTGTAGCTTAGATAGCAAGGTATAGTGTACCTTTGTTATAGGGTGATTGCGCGTTGCGTTGTGATGGCATTGTAATAATTATCGTAACAGTCGCAAAATTGGCGAGGGGTGGCGGTTCAGTGATACCTGGCGGCTCGGTGATAAACCACGTTATAAGAAAGATATTACCTTTTAAGGCCTACTTTACACAGAAAGCAAGAGCTAATTAAGAACACTAGTAGTAAAGTGTAAAGTTATAAGACTTTGTTCTTATAATCTTTCTCTAGCATATTTCCTTCTTAGGTATAGCACTATGCTTACCTAAGCATTGTTATTGTAATCTCCTAAAAGAGAGGATTAGAATGGTGTGCTTACGAAGCCTGTATCTCCTCTTATTCCTAAGATATGCTGTTCTCTATTTTTAGTAACTAGAGATGTTCTAGACCCTCTGCTTACAAATAGAGTAGCCTACTCTGTAAGATGCTGACGTATATAATTACGCATGCACCTACGTAATCTTGCTTGTATATGCAGCAATACTAAGCATAGATTACTAAGTAGACCTACCTAGAGGAGTCTAGAACGTTCTGCTTAGAAATACACAGAGGAGAAGAAGCATAAATACCTCTAGCTCTCCCCCCTCTGTTTGCTCTGTACCTAGCCTAGGAATCTCTACCTAGTATCTAATATAATAACTTTTCTATTATATTACATAACCCTACCTTACCTCTATTAGGCTATACGCTTCCTATTTAGACAAAGCTAGTCTAGATTTGTCTAGGTCCTTCTAGACTAGGAAGAAAGTAGTCTAGTCCTTCCCCTACTTTCTTTACATAAAGCACTTACACACACCCACCCTAGAAATCCTAGATAATTAACTAGAAGGCTAAGAAATTACTAATATTAAAGTAGCACTTAGCACAGTAAACTAATAGGACACTAATAACTCTCTACTATAGAAGTTATTTATACTTAACTTAGGTTCTACCTATTATATTACTAACAACCCTAAATATATCTATTAGTTCTAATAGCTATTACTAAAAGACTTTATATACGCTAGGAATTCTAAGGTGCTAGTTAGAGGATATAGATTAATTAATCTATACCTATAGAGTAGAGCTAGGACAACTAAGGTTACCCTTACAGACGTAGCAATTTGCCTAGACCTGCTATGCAACCTAGTGTCCTTCTGCCTACTATAAAATAGAGGCATGTAGTAGGATATATAAGTAGACCTAATAACTCTCTAATAAGCTAATAGCTAAGTAATTAGAGTAGTATTAGAAATACTTTGCTAGTAGGTGCTTAAATATAAATTATCCCTACTAGCTACTAACTACACATATAAAATTACTACACGCACTAAGAGAGGACTATAGAAGTCCTTAGTAATATAGTGGCACAAGTAACTTAGTTACCCTAGTCCTGCTGCAATTAAACACATTGTCTAGCAGACTTAGGGGGTGTAGATCTAAGGCATTACTATAGTTAAATATAATACTTATAGAATAGCTAAATTATAATAGTAAATTAGCTAACG
>NW_022984783.1:978181-979631 GCF_010094145.1 Didymella exigua CBS 183.55
ACGCTTAGTGTCGCGTCTTGCTAGATAGCCTGGAGGGCAAGCTGTATATGTGTTTCATTTAAAGGCTTTTTTACGTTATTGCGTTGAGGCATTACAGGGAGAGTGAAGTTCGGTGTGGTCTTGGCAAAAGTGGCCAGCTCGCTTGGGTGGCCAGCTCGCTTGTGGAGTACCGTGCCGGAGCTCGTGCCGCACGGTTCCGCGTTCCGCACGCGATCACCAAAACAACGAAATATCCTCAACACTACAACTCAACAACGCGATGACTTTAGAAGACGCACTTAAAGACACACGCGCAGCTAATGCGCGCGGTGAACTTTGCTACTAAAAAATTGCAGATGCACATGGTGTTGATTGTTTGACGTTGTCGCGATATCACTAAGGCGTTCACAGCACCATGCAACAGAAGATCAAACAACAACAGAACCTCACCCCCTACAAAGAGCTAGAGCTTGTTAATTACATAGATTAACTCTGCAGAGAGCACCTTCCGCCTACGCGCGATATGGTTCAACATTTTGCCTCTATTATCTGCGGATTTGAGGTTGGGAAGACCTGGGTTACACGCTTCGTCCAGCGGCATCACGAAGCGCTTACTCCACAGTGGACCTCCGCCATGGCCTCCGAACGTCACGCTGCTGATTCCTATAGTAAGTACAGCTTGTACTTTGACATGTTAGAGCTCAAAATAAGCGAGAAGGGTATAGAGCCTGAGCACACATACAATATGGATGAGAAGGGCTTCATGATTAGGAAGATTGGCAAGCAGAAACGAGTGTTCAGCAGGACAAGCTACAGCAATAAGCGCTTCCAGCAGGCCTTAGAGGATGGCAACAGAGAGTGGGTAACGCTTATAGCGTGCGTTGGGGCTTCTGGAGTCGCACTTCCTCCAGGCCTGATTATGGCTGGAGACTCCAGCAACGTCCAAGACGCATGGGTGCGAGATATCAAGCAATTAAAGCATCACTGCTTCGTCACAGTCACCCCAAGTGGCTGGAGCAACAACGACGCTGGCCTCAGATGGCTACAACAAGTCTTTGACGAAGAAACTAAGGCCTCAGCTTGTCGCAAGTGGCAATTGCTCATTATCAACAGTCACAGCAGCCATATAAGCCGCTCATTTCTAACGTACTGTCATCAACATAAGATACTTGTAGCAATATTTCCTCCCCACAGTACTCACACGCTCCAGCCAGCCAACATTGTCCTCTTCAAGCCGCTATCGACAGCGTACTCACAGCAATTAACACAGCAGACTCAGCGCTCCAAAGGCTTGTTGCTGGTGAAGAAAGGCAGCTTCTTCTCGTTATTTTGGCCTGCTTAGCTGCAATTGTTTACTAAAGACAACATACTCAAAGCCTTTGAGGCAACAGGCCTTCAGCCGCTTAATCGCGATAAAGTACTCAAGCGCTTCCCCAAAGGAGCTGCCACTCCGTCCACCCCTCCGCCGCCC
>NW_022984783.1:982285-991814 GCF_010094145.1 Didymella exigua CBS 183.55
GATAGCAGCTCTAAAGGAGTTTAGGGCACGTGGTGATGGAAAGAAGTCAAAGAAGCGGGTGCGCGCTGAAGTGGGTGAGCCCTCCCAACAACGCTGTGGACAGTGCAATCAGACTGGGCACAACGCGCGAACGTGCAAGAATGATACAGAAGTAGTCTCTAAATGATATTCTAAGCTGTACTGCACCTTGCAGCGCCAGAGTGTGGTGTTTTGGGCCATAATAGGGTGAGGTTTAGTAGGGTCTTGGCAAAAGTGTCCGACTCGCCCGTGTGTCCGACTCGCCCGTGGGGTACGTTATCTTATAAGCTATCTACTGCGCGCCTTTTGTTAGCTGCTATATCTGCTTATTAAGTAAACTTGCTAGAGATCCTTAATAGATTTTTATTATGTTTTAAACTAGTGTTAATTGCGCCTCTATTTCTTTAGCATTACGTGGTGTTTTCGCCTCCTAAGCAGTGTTAACTTGCTGTAGTGGAGTTTGCGTACACAGCTGCACATCTAGCTTTAATAACACAGCCTGTAGATTATGTAGAGACAATCCAGCGCCTTAAAACCCTATATAAGTATTCTCTCTTGTAAACGCCTTTGTAAAAGCTACTTTAAAGGCTAGTAAGAAGGTCTATTTACTAATATAGTTAATACAATTATGTGCTAAGGCTAAGATCTAATCACTGTACGCGCGCTTTAATAGTAAGAAACAGGCAACATTAAGCAGCTGCAGGAGGTGTAACAAGTGTGGAGGCATACAGAGGGTAATAATCTTCTTCTCCTTACAGCAATCCTAGAAATCTATTAAGTAATAGCTCTTGTGGCTGTTAATAATTAGCAGCCTATACGCTCCTACAGGCCTTGCATGCGTATTAAAGTAATTAAGCTAGGCAAGCGCTAGATTGTTGTTTGTCTAGCCTGTTAGGCTTACTTAAATAACCTAATTGCGTAGGAGGTCCTTAGTAAACTAGTTAGAGATAAGAACCTTACTAGCAAAGATAAGGAAGGGTGGGATAACACGCGCTGTTACGCTGACGCCTTGTATTAATATAGTCTACCTATAATTAGTAGGCTAAAGCTTCTTTACTTTCCTAGGTTTCTCTATGCCTGTTATAACAAGTTGTGAAGATATCTTGCCTATTAGGAAGCTAGACTTGTTAAAGTTATATATATTATTGTCTATAATACTATACTTTACCTTTATATTCTAAACTAGCGTGAACTAGGGCTTAATAATTGCTAGGTCTTTATAGAGAGCTTGCTAGTAATTATATAGATAAGTCTAGCGCGTGCGCAGCTTAGGTGTACGCTTAATAAACCTGTTAACCTAGCATTTACTAACAGGCTCACTGCCGCGGTCGCGCAGCAGTCTATCAGCCATATCTTGTACATGTAGCTTTAAGGGCGGTAATTAACGTAGGTTCTTGTTAATTATACGCTGTAGAATTACCTCCTCTTCTAGCTTTGTTAGGCGCTTTAATCTAGGCTCACAGTTACGTCTAGAGGGCTTCCTGTCACGTTGTTATTGTATCGTCCTACAAGGAACGCTGTAGACTGCCTCAGCATGTTGCAGGCTTGTAATCTAGTTGCATTTAATGTTAGAGAGGGCAAGCTGCACGTCAGCTTTAGTATAGGGCTTGTGAGGTTGTGGTTGTTGAGACATTACGCGTTGAGTGTCGCACATGCGCTTTGCTGGTGTTCGTGGGGCGCTCACTAAGGTGGGGCGCTCACTGATAAAACAGGTTATACTAAGAATTAATAATAATAGACCTAGAGAAAGACTTAGCATTAACTTCTACTCCTAGAAAGTATAAGAAGTTACTAAAGAAAAGAGCTAGAGACTTATAACTAATAGGTTCTTAGGCCTATAGTAGGACCTCTACATTATAGATTATTATATAGCAAAGTTAATTATTAAGGCACTAACGTAAACCCCCAGCACCCGGGCCAAAAAAGCTTGGCAGTACCAACTCACGTTACAACTCTTCAATTTCATTGCTATTTAACATAGAGCCTGCGTATACTGTGCTTGTATCTAATTTAGAATATGCCTCTATATCTTTTTTGCACGTTCGCGCGTTATGTCTAGTCCCTCTACAGTTTCTACAGCGCTGTAGAGCCAGTTAAGCTTGTTCTTGATTAGCACTACCACAAGCCTCCTTTAACCGCTTAGCGGCTACAGAGGCCTCTGCGGCCACCTAAGCTGCTGCCTTACTATACTCTATAGTACTACCTTGCTAGATCTGCTTCCTTTTGCGCAATTTCTGCTCAGTTATTACTGCTAATTGCTCTTTAAGCTTAGTAATCTAGGCTGCTTAAAGCGCGTTCTGATGCAGCATAAGCTTACTGCCTCTAACAAGCTAAGAGAAGCCTGCTTGCATAGTAATAGGTAACTAAGTAAAAGACTTGTGTACAAGCTTTAACTAAGATCTAAACTTGTAGGTAACGTGGTTCACAAGCGAGTCGCCCACCCAAGTGAGTCGCCCACTAAACACCCGCGCCCCGCCTGCGCAGCAACAACGCGTAATGCCACAACAACGCAACATGCAAAAGACCTATACTGAAGGAGATATATTTATTGCTATCTCTGATATTAAGTCTAAGCAGATACAGAGCGAAAGACGCGCTGCAGCAGTCTATAACATCCCACAAACAACAATCCAAGACTGACGCGCTGGTCAACGCCCTCAACGCAACTGCAAGCTGAAATTAAAGCGCCTTACAAAGCTAGAAGAGGAGGCAATTATACAGCGTATACTTGAAGAGAGTCTATATAGAATACCGCCCTTAAAGGCGCATGTACAAGATATGGCTAATAGACTACTAAGGGAGCGTGGTAGGAAGCCTACAGGCAAGAACTAGGTTAATAACTTCATTAAGCGTACACTAGAGCTGCGCACGCAATAGAGCTGTCTGTACAATTGCCAGCAAGCTGCCTACAAAGACCTAGCGCTTATCTAGCCCTAGTTTAGCCTAGTTTAATTAATAAAGACAAAGTATAGTATTACAGATAAGGACACATAGAACTTTAATAAGTCTAGCTTTATAATAGGCAAGATATCCTCTTAGCTTGTTATTACAGGCTTAGAGAATCCTAGGAAACAGAAGAAACTACAGCCTAGCAATTGCAAGTAGGTTACCCTAGTACAAGGCATTGCTGTAATAGGGTGTATTATCCTACCCTTCCTTATCTTTGCAGGCAAGGTCCTAATCTCCTCCTAGTTTACTAGTCTACCTTGTAACTAGGTTGTTACAGTCTCTCCTACTAGCTAGACTAATAACAACGTTGCGATGGCATAGCTTAAGCACTTTAACGCCTATACAAAGGTGACCTCTGCTAGGGCATATAGGCTGCTTATTATTAAAAGCTATAAGAGCCACTGCTTAATAGAATTCTAGGACTACTGCAAGGAGAACAAGATTATCACTCTCTGCATGCCACTACACTCATCGCACCTCCTGCAGCCTCTTGACGTTGTCCCATACTTGCTGTTAAAGCGCCACTACGGCAACAGGATCTCGCTCTTAGCACGCAGCCGCATCTACTATATTAACAAAGAAACCTTCCTACTAGCCTTTAAAGTAGCTTTTAAGAGGATGTTTACACTAGAGAATGTTCGCGTAGGGTTTTAAGGCGCTAGGCTAGCCCTGCATGACCCTAAGGTTGTGTTATTGAAGCTTGATGTACAGCTACGTACGCTAACGCCACCTGCACCAGGCACTGTCGCCTAGGAGGCGCAAACACCACGCAACGCCTGCAAGATAGAGGCGCAGTTAACGCTAATCTGAAATTGCATGCAAATTTATTGTAGGTTACTAGCAAGTTTATTAGATAAGCAGGTTAAGTAGTTAAGTAAAGGTGCTTAATAGATAGCTTATAATATAGTGTTAGTGCAGGAGGAAATAGGCTACCTACAAGACGCTGTTACTAGGCTGGCGGAATGGGTATACTCCAACGTCCTTCGTGGGTACCCCCCAAAACTTTGTCAATAATACATGGATTCTAGCGAAATAGGGCTTAAAAGAAAGAGAAAAACTACCTCTACATTTCTGTAGGAGAGGGTTTTGTTATAACTATTAAACTGCACAAGCTAGAGGCTAGAAAAGGTTAAAAAAGGGGGGGTACCTAGCAAGCATACCCATTAATAGGTATACCTTGCTAGGTAGTGTTAATAACTCAGCTAATACTAGGCAGAATAAGCTAATTCTTTTTTTATTAGAAGGCGCAATACTAGGCGCTTCTATCAAATAATAGATTATGTAAGCGTATCTCTGCTAGTTAAGAAGCTATAAGCCCAAACGTAAAAAAGCATACCCTACCCATCCGCCAGCCTAGCTGTTACTACGCTTATAAAGCGCAAGACCTGTAAAAGGCAGTATGTACGCGTAGAGGAGACTCTGACAGTTAGTGAGGTATCTAACCTAGTTGCTAAAAAGGAGGGTAGTAGTTATAAGGAGGGCAAGACGCCTGCGAAGAGGGTGTGCGCAGAGAGGCGCTGCAGCTGTTGCAGCGAAATTGGGCACAACTCCCGCACCTGTAAGGTAGAAATTAAGGACGTAGATAATAGCAATGCTTCTAAATAATATTATAATGTTATGTGTAGTATTGTAATTTATTGTAGTGCTGCGCTGCACTGCTGCGTAGGCGCGGCGCGGGTGTTTGGTGGACGACTCACTTGGGTGGGCGACTCGCTTGTGAACCACGTTATTAGTTAGAGTCTTTAACTGCTACAGCGTCTCTAGGAGGAGGGGTTCTAGCAGGGTACGTAGGCGCACTTTAAGGCGATCTAACACAACCTGCGCGTTAAGAGGGACTAGCCCTACTGCCTTAAAGGCTTTATAATAGTTCTCTGCTATAAATATATTAAAAAACACGTCCTTAAAGGTAGGGAGAAAGCCTTCTTTATTAATATAGAAGATATACTTGTGTGCTAAGTCTTATACGCACTAAGAGTACTTACGCTTTAATAGTAAGAAGCAGACTATATTAAGTAGCTAGAGGATGTGCAATAAGTAAGGTAGCATGTAGAGGGTAAGGATTATGTTTTAAAGGCAGTAGTCCTTAAAATCCTGGTTAAGGTAGCTCTTATGGCCGTCTAAAATGAGCAGCCTGTACGCCCCCACCTGGCTCGCCTTTGTATGCGCGTCGAAGTGCTTCAGCCACTCAAGGCCGAGCGCGTTGTTCGTCCAGCCGCTCTTGGAGACAGAGAGCTTCCAATTGCGTGGTATATCTGCCTCCTCGTATCAGGCAGAGATGTGAACGCGTCCTTTGTAGATAATAAAAGGCAGGGTACAAGATCTAGTAGTGTAGACGCTCTAGATGACTATTACCCACTCGCAATTACCTAGCTAAACAAGCTAAGGTTAATTATGTCTCTCTACACCTATAACAACCTTTATTAAGCTAATAACACCTATCTAGAAGCTAGTCTTATTAAAGTTGTGTATATTGTGGTTATGTACGCTATATTTAGCTTTTGTGTCCTCTACTAGCTTAAACCACGCGCTGATTGTCTCTAGATCCTCCTGCAGTATCCTCTGCCTTTCTTTAGCTTGATTAAAGGCCATCTTGAGCTCAGCTGAACGCGTTACGAAGCGCTCAGCCTAGTGCTTGCTAACAGGCTGCCCACCGCGTACACCCAACAGTTTGTTAGCTATATCTGCCACCTTGCACAGCTAGGGCGCAAATCCTCGCAAATTAAGGTTAAGAATATACTGTACAATTATTTACTCTTTAGTGCATGTAAGCTTATGTTGTGTGTTGCGTCTATTATTAATATAAAGTCTGCCTCTATACCTAGCACTTAAGGTTGTATATAGTATGTTAAATGCCTAAGCAGCGCTTTAGAGGCTTTTAAATTTATATAATTAGAAAGTAGAAAGGGCAAGATTAATTCTACCCTCTTATTTAGATAATTGCACATCTTGTTAGTGAGGCATTACGTGTTAATATTAATAGTTGTGGCCGTGGCAAGAAATGGCCCAGGTGCTGGGTTGGCCTGGGTGCTGGGGGTTAACGTTATTAATATTTATCCTTTTTATAAAAAATTACTATAATATCTTAGTTAAGACTATTAAGGTAGATAATAAGATAGCTATAGTTAAACTAGACATATTAAAATAGCTAGCAATATAAGGAGTTATTATAGAGCCTTTAGCACTAGACACACAAGCACAGAACAGTAACGCAGAACGCTCAGGGAGTGTGAACAAGGAGAAAGCTTGCGCAATATAACTTAATGCCAACCTCTCCTAGGAACTGTGGCTAGAAATTATAAGGGCAGCAGTATACCTCTATAATTAAAAACTACACTACACAAACTATTAGAAAACACTATACAAGATATTCTTTATATAAGTTGCCTTTAGTAATACAATAGTAATATTACTATAAAAACCTAACCTTGCGTACCTAAGAGTATATAGGTGCAAAGTGTTTGCTATAACAGACAATATATATTGTAAAGAAAGTAGGGGAAGGACTAGACTACTTTCTTCCTAGTCTAGAAGGACCTAGACAAATCTAGACTAGCTTTGTCTAAATAGGAAGCGTATAGCCTAATAGAGGTAAGGTAGGGTTATGTAATATAATAGACAAGTTTTTATATTAGATACTAGGTAGAGATTCCTAGGCTAGGTACAGAGCGATCAGAGGGGGGAGAGCCAGAGGTATTTATGCTTCCTCTCCTCTGTCTGTATTTCTAAGCAGAACGTTCTAGACTCCTCTAGGTAGGTCTACTGCATCTATGCTTAGTATTGCTGCATATACAAGCAAGATTACGTAGGTACATGCGTAATCGTATACATCAGCATCTCACAGAGTAGGCTACTCTATTTGTAAGCAGAGGGTCTAGAACATTTCTGTAACGACTATGCACGAACACGACACGTGGCATAGCGCTCATTGCAGCTAGAGGCAAAGCAGGCTGGCTAGCACTATTATTGTCTATATATATTATACTACGCAACGAATACTTGCTTAAGTATTCTTGTGCTTACCTTTTGGTATAGGCAGAAAAGTCACGTAGTATTGATTTCGAGGGCAGGGCGCCTACTCTGTTACAGTTTCTAGTTACTTAAAATAGAGAAAAGCATATCTTAAGAACGAGAGGAGATACAGGCTTTGTAAGCACACCATTCTAATCCTCTCTTCTTAGAGATTACAATAGCAATGCTTAGGTAAGCATAGCGCTATACCTAAGAGGGAAATACGCTAGATAAAGATTATAAGAACAAATTCTTATAACTTTACAGTAATAAGCACTTAAGATATTATATTTAACAAAGATATAGTATTTAATAGGAGAATTAAGGACCTTATAGAGAACCTTATATATAATAAACTTAATAAAATAGTAATATATATATTTTCTATTAAGCTACTAATACTAACCTAGGAACTAGAAACAGATTCCTTTTATAAGGATAAAGCCCTAGTAGAGCTATTACTATAAGACAAAGTAGACCTGCTAGGTTACTATTACAGACAGAAGATACAGGATAGATATCCTACCCCTCTATTAACACCACCACCTGCAGCACTACTTGCAGGCATTATGGCTAGTAATTAAACAACTCTAACGCAACAAGCGTCCTTAACTACTATCCTATAGGCAGCATTATTCCTTGCAGGAACCTAAGCTAGACGTGTTAGAACATACAGAGGAGAAGTTATAGACAAGGCTAAGATAATAAGAACACTTACTAAAGGCTTAAAGCCCTATTAAAGTTAACTTCTACCTCTACCTATATTCTAAACTAAGCTTAAGGATTACCCTATAGGTAAACTCTTTTAAGAAGCTAAGTAAGAGCACCTTATAAGCTACTAAGAAATAAAATTATAGTTAGAAGTACTACTTTAGAAAATTAGACTAATAGGACAATAGATCCTTAACTATATATAGGTATATACCTATAAGGTTAATAGAGATTACTAACTACTAAAGTATAAGGCGCAACTAGTAGTAAGAGGCAATTAACAACGTAATAATACATTACAAGACACCTATGTAGCCACGCTTGCTAGCTAAACCTTTTAAACAATAATAGCTATAGCAGCTTACTATAACATAGAGCTTAAACAATACAATATTACTAACGCGTTTGTTTATGCTATAATAGACAGAGAGGTCTACATAAGGATGCCACAAGGCTATTAGAAGCCTAGCACAATACTACAAGTAAACAGGGCACTTTACAGCCTGCACATCTCTCCCCTCCTCTAGCAGAAGAACTTTACTGCAACACTAAAAGCACTAGGTTTCTAGACTATGCCTTACAAACCCTGCTATCTAACTAAGGGTAGTATTATTATCTTCTTTTATATTAATAATATTATCCTTATATTTAATACATTAAAAGTATAAGAGGTAATATAGATAATTAGCTATATACAGAGTAAGTACACCTACATAGGAGGGCATAACCTATAGTAGTTCCTTAGTATAGAGATTATACAAGACTAAGTAAGTAAGAAAATCTACCTATCTTAGGCAGTATACTTAGACAAAATAAGTTACCTTACTAAGAACACAACTATAAAACATAACACTCTAATAGGAATAACTAAACTACAGCTAAGGAGCGGACTAGCAGTGCTAGCAGAAATTAGCAAGTATCAGCGCAGAATTAGATCACTGCTGTTCGCTGCAGTCACCACGCGACCTAACATTGCGTTCGCCACATTAAGGCTTGCCTAGTTCCTCACTAATCTAGGTATTAGCCACTAAGATGCTGTGGACTAAGTCCTTCTATATCTACTTAACACTAAACAGCGATCACTGCAGCTTAGAGGAGGTATTAACCTCTAGGTAGCAAGTAACATGTCCTTTGCTAACAACACTATAGACAGAAAGAGCTCCTAAGGCTATATAATTAAACTCTTTAGCAGCCTTATTATATAGAAAGTAAAAAAGTAGGATATAGTAATAATATTAATAACTAAGGCTAAGCTTCTTACTCTTACTTAGGTTATAAAAGAAGTACTATTTATTTTAAGGCTCTTACGTAAACTACACATTAATATAGGTGTATATACTATTATAATATAATATAATAATATATAAATAATTTAACTAGTTACTAAGGAAGTGTTATAACTATATACTAAACTTTTGTATATAGATATCTATAACTACTAGCTAAAATAGGAGGTAGCTGCTAGAAAGATTATTATAGAACATATCTAGTCTGTAAGTATAATAGTAGACAGACTTACAAAGCTACTCCTAGTAAATAAGTAGGAAGGTTTCCTCTAGTAACTTAGTCTAGTAAATAGAGATTTAATAGAAGTGCTAAACAGCATGCCGCTAGACAGGATTTAAAATAAATTAAGGACCTTATATGCACATAAATAGTTAGCTAAAAGAGTTTCTAAGCTAAAGGGGGTGTGTTAGATAAGAGCAAGCAGCAAGAGGTTAGATCTGCGCAATTGAGCAGGGTCCTGTCGTGCAGTCAATCAGCAGTTGCCAGGTCGATTAAGCGAGACCTGGCAACTCCTGATTGGCCCGCACACAGGCGGCCGCGAACAGCGCTAATTCCC
>NW_022984783.1:992159-993691 GCF_010094145.1 Didymella exigua CBS 183.55
ACTTCAATCCTGTAGCAATTAGCACGACGCGCACCGGAGACACCATCGCCACGATCATCAATAAATCATCATACCACCTAAGATCTCGTTAAGCACATACTCTGGCTCAACAGGGCGAGTCGCCCACTTTTGCCAAGACCCTCCCCCATCAAACCCTATTATTGCCTAAAACACTACAAACTAGCGCTGCACAAGGCAAAACAAGCTGAAATATTACTTACAGACCTCCTTAATATTATTCTTACACATTTGCGTATTGTGTCCACCCTCTCTACACTGTCTACAGCGTTATTAGGAGGGTTCATCTCCTTTAGCACGCACTAGCTTCTTTCCCCACTTTCTATTACTACGCGCTCTAAACTCCTTTAGAGCAGTTAACTACTAGCCCTAATTAACTATAAGGCTTCCCTCAGCTTAAGTACGCTTTCTTTTGTGCAATTTACGTTGTGTCACTAAGTGGCCTTAGCAGCTGCTTTAAGCTTATAGATTTGTTTTTGTGCAATCGCAAGCTTATGCAACAGGATAGCTCCCCCCTTTCCGTAGTGCTTAATCGCGCTTAGAATAGAAGTAGGTGAGCTACCCTACTCCCTCTTATATTTGTTCTAAATTAGAGTTAATTACAACTTAAATTCTAGGGTATTGCTTAGGGTTTGCAACTGCTAGGGCTTGTTATTTATAGGGAGTAGTAGTAATAGAGTGCGCAGCTTTATATTAAGGGTTAATATAACCCTTTCTAGGTTAAAAGGGACTAATCTAGCCCCTTAAAACCCTCACTAGATATTGCTAGTGGTTATAGCTTTCTTATAAGCTACTTTAAAGTATAGCAGGAAATCCTACTTTGTAATGTAGTTAATGTAGTTATATATTAGCTTATTAACCTTATCTCTATACGCCTTCTTTAGAGGGCTAAAATAACCTACGTTAAGTAGCTACAGGAGGTGCAATAAGTGCGCAGGCATACATAGAGCTACAAACTTGTAATCCTTGCAGTATTGCTAGAATTTTGTAGAGTTGTGGCTATTATAACTATTAATAATTAGTATAACGTGTTTCACAAGCGAGCGCCGCACACAACTGAGCGCTGCACTTTTAACAACAGAACGCCTGCGCAGCGCTATATCACAACACAACACATATAAATAAATTTTTGCAGGTCTAGATAGTATTATTAAGAAGCTTTATTATTATCTACTGTAGTAGTCTGGCGAAAGGCCAATAAAGGATATCTACTTCCTAACAACTTTTGCTAAAAAGCATGCACAAGTTAACTAGACGTCTAGTTAACTGCGTAGATAATATATATCCAGCTTTAGCCAAGCCGGCTAAGGCGACGTTAATTAGGTGCAACAGGTGCAACAAGTGCAGGGGCATCACACACAACACCAACTTTCTGATTTTTGGGTCCCCTTTCTAGAGGCCCCAAAAATCGTGGCAAACTAACTAGGCCTACTGCAGCGACTCTGAGGACACGTCTAACCCCCCTCTCGCCCTTCGCGCGACGCGCAAAGGGGCGCGTTGCGAGGATGGCAGAG
>NW_022984783.1:995811-1009914 GCF_010094145.1 Didymella exigua CBS 183.55
ACAGCCAACACACCAAGCTGGCCAGGTCATTGACCTTACCTTCTCCAATGTCCCATTCGCACAGTCCCGAGTAGATGCGAGCATGCACAGCGGATCAGACCACGAGACAATAGTAACCCATGTCCCTACCTCTACAAGGGACATGCAGCACCTAGATCAGCACCACTACCGAGTCGCAGAAGCAGGCCTACCCAAGTTCACAGGGCTTGTTGAGATAGGCGTCCAGAACATCCCAGACCCGCTCAGGGCTCACGACGCAGCACAGCTTGACAGATGCGTTGTGCTGCTGACAGAGGCATTCCAGCACTCTATACGGACAGCAGGCAAGCTAGATCGCAAGCAAGGACGCGCCGCACCGTGGTGGACCAAGGAGTGCAAGACAGCCTACCAAGCCTACAAACACGCCAGACAACACTGCTGCAGCAGCGCCCTACTAGAGGAAACACGAGCCTTTAAGACAACAGTCCGACAGGCTAAAAGGCAATACTGGAGACATATTATTAACAATGCTAAGGATGGCAAGGATCTGTTTAAGGTGATTGCCTGGCACAAGCTTACACCAAACCACCAGGACACCCCTCTTATAATAGACGGCAAAACAATATCTGACCCCCTAGAGAAGGCAGAGGCACTCCGAGAGGAAATCCTCAACCGCTACACAGCAGAAGACGACCTCAGCCACCAACCAGAGCAGGAAGCAAGAGCGTCTCTCCCTTGGAGCACACACATCTCACTAGAGGAAGCTGAGCGAAATACAATAGGGGTCTCCAGCACATCGCCAGGAACTGACCACTCTACAGTGCGACTGCTCCGCGCCTGCTGGGCCCAGGTTGGGGAACTTATACGACGGATCTTTCAGCAATGCCTTCAACTAAACCACTTCCCAGGCCAGTAGAAGCTCGCAGAGGTAGCCATGATACCTAAGGCAGGAAAGAAAGACCAGACGTCACCCTGATCCTGGAGACCTATAGCACTCCTCTCCTGCATTGGAAAAGGACTTGAAAGGACAGTGGCCAGAAGAATGGCGTGGACCGCCATGACCTACAAGATCCTTAGCCCCCAACATGGAGGCGCCCTCCCAAAGCGCTCTGCTGTAGATCTTACTGCAGCATTTACTCATGACACAGAAGCTGCGTGGGCTAAAGGCCAGCACGTCACAATAGTAACATTAGATGTGCAAGGCGCCTTTGACGCTCTCCTTAAGAACCACCTTCTGCACCAGATGGCCCGACAGGGCTGGCCACAAAGGACCATCCTCTTTGTCAACTCTTTCCTTACTAATCGAAGGGTCCAAGTACGCCTAGGCCAAGCCACCACCCCTAGCCGCCCAGTCGCCTGCGGCACGCCGCAGGGCTCACCCCTCTCCCCAATCCTGTACACACTGTATCTGGCAGAGCTGCTGTCTATGGACACAAAGAAGAGATTTGGATACGCAGATGACATATGCTTATACCAAGCCTCACACTCCCTAGATAAGAACGTAGAGCTCCTAGCAGCAGACCTACGACAGATCAGAGCATGGGGCACAGCTAACAAGGTCACCTTTGCCCCAGAAAAACAAGAAATGATCCACCTTACTCGACAGAAGAGCAGCTACGCACCCCCCTGTGTGATAGACGAGCATCACACAATCAATCCAATCTTGCCAAACACGTCAAGAACCCAGCCAGCCCTCCGATGGCTAGGGATCTGGTTTGACCGCAAACTCACCTTTAAGCGGCATGTAGCCACGCACAATGCAAAAGCGGCCAAGGTAGCCTACCATATCCGCAGCCTAGCAAACACAGCCTACGGACCACCAGCTAGCTCCCTTCGCAAGGCTACCCTCGCCTGCGTATACCCGTCTCTTCTGTATGGGGCTGAGTGCTGGTACAGAGGCCGTACTAAACCTCCACGTACACTCAAACCTGGAAGACCAGCAGAAGTCAGTGCCTATGTTGGGTGGCACATAGCGGTTATGGACAAAACACTGGCTATAGCAGCAAGAGGGATCCTCCCGGTGTGGCGAACAACCCCTATTGCTACTCTCTTCCGAGACGCTGGACTACCCTCTGCTGCCACTGCACTGGAAGAAGCCAAACTCCGCTTTGCAACACATCTACGCACGGTAGATGCAGAACATCCACTTGCCAGCCGCACAGTAGCTATAAGGATGAGCATAGGCAGGTCAGCTGGAAAGCTGCAGCGAATGCGGACTAAGGTCCAGTATCTAGGATCTCTTCTGCCTGAGATACCTAGGACAACACTATCAGCCCCTCACTACTCACCTGGCTGTTGCACAGACCCTACTATAGGCTTAGACAAAAAGTCTGCAGCAAAGGCTTTCCAAGAATGGTAGGCTAACCTTCCACCTTTAGACGTTACTATCTTCTCAGATGGCTCTGAACAGTACACAAAGGAAGGAGAAAAGCGGGTCACCTATGGCTTCGCTGTGTATCAGAACAGAAAGCAACTGCAGACTGGACGTGGTTCACTCCACTCTACCTCGCACGTCTTTGACGCTGAGGCAACTGGAGCGTGGAAAGGCCTCCAGCACACTATCAGACAACCAGCGCTCCGCACGCGCCGAATCTGGCTATGCATAGACAGCACCTCAGTCATATGGTGCCTCAGGGGCGACGCACCCCCTACCTCACAGTGGGCCTTCCTGGAGTGCCACAGTGCCATGGAGACACACGACGTCTCAATCAAATAGGCCCCTGGGCACCTAGGCATTGAAGGAAACGAAGCAGCAGACAGACTTGCCAACCTAGAAGCCCAGCACCCATCACCCCCGACTGGAATAGCGGCTATGCCTACACTCTCGGGCATCAAGACAATAGCCTGCAAGATGCTACAGCACACGCAACAAACATGGTGGTCTAACAAGAAGACTAAGCTCTCAAAATGGTACAAGAGCTGGGATCTTGACTATGCACCACGCAGCAGACTACCTGAACTAGACCTACCAAGAGCCACCCTGGCTAGACTGCTCTCAATCCAATCTATGCACGGCGACTTTGCCTGGTACCACCAAAAGTACAAACACAACAACGCAACACTCACCTGCTTATGCGGGCGCAACAAGACACCAGAGCACCTTGTACTCTGCTGCAAGACCCAAGGGTCCTTCAGCCAATGGCCACTCCGACCACCTATACCACCATCCAGCCGTAGCGAAGGTGTAGCATATACTAGTGTGCTCATTAGGGATCCAGAGGCCTTTGAAGCCTTCACCCAACTCACTCAATACTACACCAAGGTCTGCCCCCGGTAGCTTACCCTGTGCTGCGACAGCAGCAAACAACCGTACTCTTTCCTCACTCTCCTTCTTACTCTCCCTCTCTCTTCTACTCTCACGGCATTCCACTGCCTTTGAACACACAAAAGGGATTCACCCTAATGTATCTACACTGCTTAGTCTCCCCAACTGGCGGGGGAGCTGTAGCTTAAAACGGTAGCAATACCCGCGCAGGCAAGAAATGCTTTCTAAGGTAGTGTGTTAGCACTGTAATCCTATAGCTCAGCACGTCGTATATGCCCTTCGGGAGGCGAGATAGTGGACTTTATCCCTATTATCTAGACGTAAAATGAATACCAACCAACCAACCAAGTGCAGGGGCATACAGAGAGTGATTATCTTCTCCTCTCTGCAGAGATCTTGGAAAGCCACTAAGCAGTGGCTCTTATGGCTGTTAATAATAACTAGCTAGTAGACCCTAACTAGCTTTGCATGCGTATTAAAGTAGGAGCGCTAGGCAAGCACTATATTATTATTAGTCTAGCTAGTAGGACTAATATTAATAACCTAGTCCTGTAGGAGGTCCTTAGTAAACTAGTTAGAGATAAGATCCTTACCTGCAAGGATAAGGAATAGTAGGATAACCTTCCCTATTAACCTAACACCTTATACTAGGGTAACCTGTAGTAGTCTGGCCAAAGGCCAATAAAGGATATCTACTTCCTAACAACTTCTGCTAAAAAGCATGCACAAGTTAACTAGACGTCTAGTTAACTGCGTAGATAATATATATCCAGCTTAAGCCAAGCCGGCTAAGCTAATGTAACCAGCTAGCTCTAGCTCTTCTTTAGCTTTAGAGTCTAGACCGTTACATAACCTACTTATAATTACTAGGTTAGATCTTTTTCTGCTTCCTAGGCTTCTCTAAGATTATTACTACTAGCTGTAATAAGATCTTACCTATTAGGAAGCTAGACTTACTAATGTTGTACACATCCTTGTCTATAATACTATACTTTGCCTTTATAGACTAAACAAGCGTGAACTAGGGCTAGATAACTACTGGGTCCTTGCAGGCAGCCTGCTAGCGATTGTATAGGTAGGTCCACTGCTTCTAGAGCTCTAGTGTACGCTTTACTAAGTTGTTAACCTAGTTCTTGCTAACAGGCTTTGCGCTGCGCTCTCTTAGCAGTTTATCTACTATATCTTGTATATCTGCCTTTAAGGAAGGTAGGCCACGCGCAGACTCCTTAAGTATACATAGTATAACTGCCTCCTCTTCTAGCTTTATAAGGTAATTTGTATTTAGCTTACAGTTACATTAAAAGTGTGTTCTATCGCGTTAGTTTAGATTATTTGTTTAGGCACTTTGTAGACTATCTTAGCGCGTTAGATACTTTAAATTTAGTTTTTTAAGATATTAGATATAGCAAGCTGTACATCAGCTTCAGTATACAGTGTAGGAGCTTGTTATGGTTGAGACATTACGCGCTGTTGTTGCGCTGGCGTTCTGGCAGCGAGAGTGCGGTGCTCGCTTGGGTGCGGCGCTTGCTTCTGAAACACTTTATAGTAAGTACTAATAGTGCGCGTTTTTATATGCCTATTACAGTGCTTTAACTAGTTAAACCTAAGCCTGTTAGCAGTCTAACTATTTTTAGAGATGCTAATAACCTAGTCTTAGGGCAGGGTATTGTCCTTGTACTAGTTAGACAGGTGTTAGCAGGCTTTAAAGATAACATAGGCTGGAATAGCCTATCCTGTGGCATTAATGCCCTTAATAACTATTACCCACTCCTAGTTGCCTGGCTAGATCTGCTTTGCTTGTCCTAGCTTCTCTGCATCTATAACAACTACTCTAGTGCTTATCTAGCCTATTATAAAGCCTGTCTTGTTAAAGTTGTACGTGTTGTTGTCTAGGATGCTATACTTAGCTTTAATATTAGATATAACGTGTTTCCCATGCGAGCGGGCACCCCAAGCGAGTCGGCAGCTCTTCCCCACCAACACGCCTGCGCGGCGACAACGCGTAATGTCTTAACAACGCAACGTCCAAAAGTCCTATAACAAAGGAAATGTATTCCTTGCTATCTCTGATATAAAATTAAAGCGAATATAGAGTGAGAAACGCGCTGCAGAGATCTATAACGTCCCTTGAACGACTATCTAAGCGCGACGCGCTGGACAACGCGCCTAAAGCAATTGTGAGCCAAACTTAAAGCGCCTTACAAAGCTAGAAGAGGAGGTGGTTCTACACAATATACTTAACGCGTCTCTACGCGGACTACCACCAATAAAGGCTCTTGTGCGAGATATGGCTGATAGACTGCTAAGAGAGCGGGATAGGAAGCCTGTTGGCAAGCACTGGGTAGACAACTTCATTAAGCGTACACCTGAGCTTAAGAAGCGCTGGAGCCGGCCGTATGATCGCCAGCGTGCTGCCTGCGAGGACCCAGCGCTAATCCGGCCCTAGTTCAAGCTTATTCAATTAATAAAGGCGAAGTATAGTATCCTTAATAAGGATACCTAGAACTTTAATAAGACTAGCTTCCTAATAGGCAAGATCACATCTTAGCTCATAGTAACAGGCTTAGATAAGCCTAGGAAAGCAAAGAAGCTACAGCCTAGCAATTGCAAGTAGACTACCCTGGTACAAGCTGTCAGCGCGACAGGGAAGCGCATCCCACCCTTTATCATCTTTGCTAGCAAGGTGCTCATCTCTACCTAGTTTGAGCTAGGTATACCACGCGACTAGATTATCTAAGTAAGCCTAAACAGCTAGACAAACAACAAGCTAGCGCTTGCCTGGCTTAAACACTTTAATACGCATGCAAAGCCCGTAGGAGCATAGAGACTGCTGATTATTGACGGCCACGAGAGCCACTGCTTAGCTGATTTCCAAGAATACTGCAAGGAGAATAAGATAATTGCCCTCTGCATGCCCCCTCACTCATTGCATCTACTGCAGCCTCTTGACGTCGCCTGCTTCTCGCTGTTGAAGCGCAGCTACAGCAACGGCATCTCAGCCTTGGCGCGCAACCACATCCACCATATCAGCAAGGAAACCTTCCTACTAGCCTTTAAAGCTGCATATAAGTAGACATTTACAAAGGAGAACACTCAGGCAGGTTTTAGAGGTGCTAGGCTAGTTCTACTAAACCTAGAGGCAGTGTTGTTAAAGCTTGATGTGAGGTTGCGCACGCCAACTCCACCACAGCGCGACAACGCCGCGTGGGAAGCGAAGACGCCGCGCAACGCTAAAGAGGTAGAGGCTCAAACTACGCTTATTTAACAGAGGATGCAAAGACGCTCAGGTTCTACTGCAAGCTCCCTTGACGAGCAGGTACGACAGCTGAGTAAAGGCGCTCAGCAGATTGCGCATAATATGGTGTTGCTACAGGAGGAACAGGCGCGCATGCAAAGCGCAATTAAAGAGCTTACAAAGCGCAAGGGCTGTAAAAGGTAGTATATACAGGTAGAGGAGACCTTAATAGTTAGTAAGGTATCTAACTTAATTACTAAAAGAGAGGGTGGTAGTTATAATAATAGTAAAACGCCTGCGAAGAGGGTGCGCGCAGAGAGGCACTATAGTTGTTGTAGCAAGACTAGGCATAACTCCCGCACCTGCAAGGTAGAGATAAAGGATGCAGATAATAGCAAAGAATCTAAAGTATAATCTACTATTGCGTATAAAAGAAAATATTGTTGTAGCGTTGCGTAGTGTCGCCGCGCAGGCGTATTGGTGGGGAAGAGCTGCCGACTCGCTTGGGGTGCCCGCTCGCATGGGAAACACGTTAAGGGTAAACTAGCCCTATATAACCTTAGAGTCCTTGTAGAGGGCTTACTTGCAGTTATACTTGCAATTAAAAACTATTTTAAGCTCCTCCTAACGCAAAACAAACGTGCTGGCCCACCTTAAGCTAACAGGGGCTAAACTGCGCTCTTTTTGCAGAGAATTAGCCATATCAGCCACAGCTGCGAGCTAGGGGGACTCTCCTCGCGTAACCAGCTTAAGTATGTATGTAACAACTACCTGCTCCTTAGCAGCAGTCAGATTCTGTGAATTACCTATAGTATTAACGCGCGAAGGTTGTCTAGTAAATTAGTTGCGTAGAGTTGTTTAGGGCGCGTTGTAGAGAGCTACAGCGCATCTTACTAAGAGATTAGGGTCTTGTTAAAGAGCTAGTAGCACAAGCTGTATCTAAGCCTCTTTAGACGCGTCTTTTTAACGTAGTTGTAGAGGCATTAGTGTAGAGTTAAAGTTTTAGTGGGGTCTTAGCAAAAGTAGGCAACTTGCCCTACACCTACGTTATTATTGTCTATATATATTATACTACGCAACAAGCTTCTGTAACGTGTTTTATAAGCGAGTGCGCATTACAAGCGAGTGCGCACCCCACCAACTTTTTGCAACGCGTGAACTTATACTATCATGGCACCCCCAACTCAAGCCCAGCCAGCTTCTTGTGAGGCTAATATACACCTTGCTATCTTAGCTCTCTAGCGAAATCAAATTCAGAGTGAGGCAGTCGCTGCATAGACGTTTAATGTCTCTCGAGACACACTCCACCGCCGACTTGCTGGCAAGCCTGCCCGACGCAATTGCCAACCCAACTCAAAGAAGCTCACTAAGCAAGAAGAGGAGGTGATAGTCAGCTATATACTCGATCTAGATCGACGTGGATTTGCGCCTACGTACGCAGCCGTACGTGATATAGCTAATAAGCTGCTGGCTGCGCGCGGCGCTGGTCAGGTCGGCGTCCACTGGCCGCGCAACTTTGTCAAGCGTACAGACAGTCTCACAACGCGTTTCAATCGAGCGTACGACAGGCAGAGAGCTCTATGTGAGGATCCTGTACTGATTAGGAGCTGGTTTAAGCTTGTAGAGCAGACAAAGGCTAAGTATGGCATCCTTGACGAGGACGTCCACAACTTTGACGAGGCTGGCTTTATGATGGGCAAGATCACAACCCAGCTTGTTGTGACAGGATCAGAGAGGAGAGGCCGGCCGAAGGCTATCCAGCCTGGCAATCGCGAGTGGGTCACGGTGATCCAGGGAATCAATGCTGCTGGCTGGGCTATCCCACCGTTCATCATCTTTGCTGGCCAGTACCACCTTTCTGCCTGGTATAAGGAAGACATCCCACGCGATTGGGCTGTTGCAGTCAGTGAGAACGGCTGGACAACCAACGAGCTTGGAGTTAAGTGGCTGAAGCACTTTATTAAGCATACAGATGGCAAGGTAGTTGGGGCGCGCCGGCTGCTGATCCTGGATGGCCATGAGAGTCACCACTCTCTTGAATTTCAGGAGCTCTGCAAGAAGAACAATATCTGCACGCTCTGCATGCCGCCTCACTCATCCCACCTGCTGCAGCCGCTTGACGTTGGCTGCTTCTCGCTGTTGAAGCGCGCGTACAGCCGCGAGATTGAGGCGCTGATCCGCCACCACATCAACCACATCACGAAGCTTGAATTCTTGCCAGCATTTAAGGCAGCGTTCAATCAATCGTTTACCTCAGCCAATATCTGCTCAGCTTTTCGAGGTGCAGGCCTTGTACCTCTCCAACCAGACGTTGTACTGTCAAAGCTTGACGTGCAGCTGCGTACACCTACTCCAGCTGCTCTGCCAGAGGCTCCCTGGCAGGCTCGTACGCCGAGCAACGTACGTGAGCTTGAGGCTCAATCAACGTTGATTCGTGAGCGCGTAAGAAAGCATAAGAGCTCCTCGCCAGCTTCAATTATTGACGCGATTGACCAGCTCAAGAAGGGCGCTGAGGTGATGATGCTCTCAGCTGAGCTGATGCGCGATCGGATCACTGGCCTTGAGAGAGCAAATGAGGCAGCGTCTGCACGTAAACAGCGCAAGAAAAAGCGTATACAGCAGCGTGGGGTCTTAACAAAGGGAGCTGGCGAGGATATCCTTACTCAACGTGAGGCTAATCAGCAGATTGCCTGTGAAGAGCGTCAAGGAGGAGAGCAATCAGGTGTTAGCCGCCAGGCTCTTGCGCGCTGTAAGAGGTGCAGAGAGACTGGGCATAACTCTCGTACATGCAAGAAAGATACTTTAGATACTGTTTAATCTACTCTATTAATATCTACATACTATCTCATCTTGTTGTTGAGATATACGCTTGTAGAGGTGCGCAAAGTTGGTAGGGTGCGCACTCGCTTGTAATGCGCACTCGCTTATAAAACACGTTAATAGAAAATTAAACAACATAACTTTAACGCTGCCCACACATACAATATAGATAAGAAAGGCTTCATGACTAGTATTATTAGACGCTTAAAATAAGTGTTTAGCAAGAGGAAATTTAACAAGGGCAAGGTCAGAGCATCCCTCTAGGATAGTAATTGCAACTGGGTGACGGTGATAGCATGCGTGTGTAGTAATAGAGGAGTGTTGCCCCCCAGCGTTATCTACGCTGCGTCTGGAAAAGCAGTACAATCAAGCTAGGTCAACAATATAGACCCTAGAAAACACTAAGTACACTTCACAACTAGTCCTTCTAGGTAGAATAACAACAATATAGGCCTTGCCTGGCTTAAACAGGTGTTTAATTGCTACACTAAGCAGAAAGCACAGAGAAAATGGCGCCTCCTAATCCTTAATAGCTATAGACCCCACGTAACGATAGATTTTATAGCTTATTATAGCAACCACAAGATACTCGTGTGTATACTCTGCCCCTATTAAACACACACTCTCCAGCTATTAGATATTGTCTGTTTCAAGCCTTTGTCATCCAGCTACAAGCACTACCTTACTATCTTTACCCACAAGAGCTAGGGCTTGCTCCCTGTAAAGAAGAGCAACTTTTTCTCCCTATTCTTGAAGGCCTGGGTAGCTACATTCACTGCAGAGGTAGTCCTCTGTAGGTTTAAGGTTGTAACAACGCAGGCAAGAAGAGAGATATCCAGAATAGGTGTGAATCTACTACAAGGCATATAGGAGTGCTAGGATGATAAGAACACTAGGATATATTCTCTACACCTAACGTAGATTATTACTAAGCCAGCTATATCACCAAACTAGCTACTTTCTCTTAGCACGACTACCTTTTACCCTAACACAACATGCCTTAATAATAATAACTTTAGAATACTACAAGAGAAGGTAGAGTTGTCCTTACTATCTAGGCCTTCTACGCTAGCTAATTTCACAGTATCTACAGCGCTGCTAGAGTATTAAACATACCTTATTAGTAGGTCTCTAATTGCCTTTGCAATATTATATTTAAACTAGACGTACACACTAATTGCTAGAAACTTACTATACTAGAGGAGCAGACAATTGTCTAGTATATACTTTAGCTTAATTCGCAAGGATTTGCGCCCTAGCTATATAAGGTGACAGATATAGCTAATAAGAAACTTAGTGTACGTAGTAAAGAGCCTGTTAGTAAACTATAGGCTAGCAGCCTTGTAACGTGTTTAGACAAGCTTAAAGTAGCCTTTAATTAAGCTAAGGATAGACAGAGGATACTATAGGAAGATTCTAATATAATTAGTATATAGTTTAAGCTAGTAGAGGATACTTAAGTTAAGTATAGTTTTTGTAATAACAACATACACAACTTTAATAAAACTAGGTTCTAGATAGGCGTTGCTTTGTCTTTAAAGGTTGTAACAGGCTTAGAGAGATGTGCTCAGCTAGAGCTTGTTTAGCTAGGTAATTGCGAGTAGGTTACTGTTATCCAGAGCATCTGCGCCACTAGGTATGTAACCCTGCCTTTTATTATCTACAAAGGACGCGTCTATATCTCTGCCTAGTATAAGGAGACAAATATACCCTATAATTAGAAGCTCTTAGTCTCTAAGAATAGTTAGATAAATAGTATACTTAGCCTTATGTAGTTAAAGCTCTTTAATAAACAAATAAAGATATATTAGGTAGGAGTGTATAGGTTGCTTATCTTAGACAGCTATAAGAGCTATCTTAACTAGGAGTTAAAGGACTATTACCTAGAGAACTAAATCCTTACTCTCTATATACTACCTTACTTATTACACATCCTCTAGCTACTTAACATAGTCTGTTTCTTACTATTAAAGCACAAGTACTCCTAATATATTTAAGACTTAGCACACTAACACATCTTCTATAATAATAAGGAAGGCTTCCTACTAGCCTTTAGGGACGTGTTCCTTAATATATTTACAAAGGTTAACTACTAAAAGGCCTTTAAGGTATTAGGGCTTATTCCTACTAATATACAGGTAGTGTTAGAATGCCTTAAAGTGCAGCTGTATACCTTACTAGCAGTACCTCTACCTAAAACGCTGTAGTAATCTAAGACACTAAGCAATACACACAAGTTTAGGTCTTAATCTAAGCTTATAAGCAACTCCTTCTAACTATTACTAAGTATAGCATAAGAGGGGTTCTTAAAGCTTATAAAAGGGGCTAAAGAGATGCTGCACAAAAACATCCTTATTAAGGCCCACGTGCAAGAGCTTAAAGAGCAATTAGTAGTAATAACTAAGAGAAAATCGCGTAAGAGAAAGCAGATTCAGCATAGTGGCACACTTAAGTATAGCCTAGCAGCATCGCAGGTAGCTACTGAGGCGTGTGTAGCAGCTCAGCCATCTAAGAAGACTTAGGGTAGACGTAGTTAACTAGGAGCTTAGTTAACTGTTTAGCGCTGTAGAAACTGCAGCAAGACTAGACACAACACAAAAATATACTAGGAGGGTGTAGAAATATCTTCTAAATCTAATGCAAGCACATAGTATGCTAGGTTACTTTTTAATAGCAAGTAGTTATAGTTGTAGTAACTTGTGTTAGTTGTGCTAAGAGAAAATGGCCAGTTCAGTGATATGGCTAGCTTGGTGATAATCTACGTTATAAGTCTTGTACAAAAGGATATAGAAAAACCACTCTACAATGCTATAGTTCCTTGCTCCTTATATATAAGGGTTTAGTGGCAGTTTAGTGCGAGCTTATGCCATGCAACAAGGGCCATGGTCATGAGTTGTTGGAACCGTATCCTAGTGGTATCGGGTTACTGTTCGTAGCGCGTTGTTACACTGTACAGGTTAGCGCAGCTGCCACGACGAGCAGTGTAGAGGAATCCCTAGACTTGAACAATTCTAATTTAGAAAACTAGAACCTCCTGTCCTAAGTTGTGGATAGGGGTTGATTAGCAAGGTTAACTAGGATAGTAAGTTATTGTCACACAATCGAGCACCTCAATTGAGGGTGTGGAGCTTGCCGGCCCGGATAAACCGGGACGAGCACCTCTGGGTCTAAACCAGAAGCTCGTTTCATCCGTTCTTCGTTGACGAGCTACCGGATAATCGGCCAACTGCTCGCTTATCTCGGATCATGTGATCCACACATATTTCCTATGTATATAAACCTTACTTTCGTGATAGGATAGATAGCCACTGATCAAATACTTTCGATCACCTGAGTATAGTCCCACAGGCTCCGTGACAGTTATTCTAGCAGTTCTATTAGCAATAGCTGTTATGTTATAAGACTTTGTTCTTATAATCTTTCTCTAGCGTATTTCCTTCTTAAATGTAGCGCTATGCTTCCCAAAGCTTTGTCATCATAATCTCCTAAAAGAGAGGATTAGAATGGTGTGCTTACAAAGCCTGTATCTCCTCTCCTTCTTAAGATATGTTTTTCTCTATTTTTAGTAACTAGAAATGTTGTAGATCCTCTGCTTACAAATAGAGTAGCCTACTTTGTATATGCTAATGTATATAATTACGTATGCACCTACGTAATCTTGCTTGCATATGTAGCAATACTAAGCATAGATTACTAAGTAGATCTACCTAGAAGAGTCTAGAACGTTCTGCTTAGAAATACAGACAGAGGAGAGGAAGCATAAATACCTTAGCCTCTTCCCCCTCTGTTTGCTCTATACCTAGCCTAGGAATTTCTACCTAGTATCTAATATAATAACTTATCTATTATATTACATAACCCTACCTTACCTCTATTAGGCTATACACTTTTTATTTAGACAAAGCTAGTCTAGATTTGTCTAGGTCCTTCTAGACTAGGAAGAAAGTAGTCTAGTCCTTCCCCTACTTTCTTTATAAATTATGTTAGGCTTGCAATTACGTTGTAAAGTAGTTCTAGTAAGTAAGTTACTAAGGGTGCTTTAAGACACATTGTAGATTGCAGCAGCGCGTTGCTAGGAGAGTGTCGCGTCTTTTTAGATAGCCTGTAAGGCAAGCTATATATTAGCCTTATTTAGAGGCTTTTTTGTGTTGTTGCGTTAAGACATCAAAGGTAGAGTGAAGTTTGGCGTGGTCTTGGCAAAAGTGACCAGCTCGCTTGGGTGACCGGCTCGCTTGTGAAGTACGTTATTATTACATCTTTATTACGTATATGTTACCCTACCTTACCTTACCTAATGTAAAGTTATAAGACTTTGTTCTTATAATCTTTATCTAGCGTATTTCCCTCTTAGGTATAGCGCTATGCTTACCTAAGCATTGCTATTGTAATCTCCAAGAAGAGAGGATTAGAATGGTGTGCTTACGAAGCCTGTATCTCCTCTTGTTCTTAAGATATGCTGTTCTCTATTTTTAGTAACTAGAAATGTTCTAGACCCTCTGCTTACAAATAGAGTAGCCTACCCTGTAAGATGCTGACGTATACGATTACGCATGCACCTACGTAATCTTGCTTGCATATGCAGCAATACTAAGCATAGATAAAGTAGACCTACCTAGAGGAGTCTAGAACGTTCTGCTTAGAAATACAGACAGAGGAGAGGAAGCATAAATACCTCTAGCTCTCCCCCCTCTGTTCGCTCTGTACCTAGCCTAGGAATCTCTACCTAGTATCTAATATAATAACTTGTCTATTATATTACAAAACCCTACCTTACCTCTATTAGGCTATACGCTTCCTATTTAGA
>NW_022984783.1:1010694-1011543 GCF_010094145.1 Didymella exigua CBS 183.55
TTAGTATTGCTAAGCTTACTGTAAAAGCTTGTACTAGCTATTACTATTATAGCCAGAGTCTCTCTTATACCTTAGGGTTCGTAGAGACAGTAACTATATTTAGTAAAGTCTAGATTAAACAGCTTTTAGCTACTATACATTAAAACGCTAAGAGAGTTACTACTTAACAGTACTTACTGTTATAGTTATATCTTATTTAAAAGCCTTAGTAAAGTACTGTAGTTACTACAACCCCCCTAGTCTACAGTAGCTATACCTAGTACTTTGTTAAGAAAACTAGGTGCCTAGTAGCATTATAAGTTATACTAGTGACTCTAATCCTAGTCCCTGAACTTAACTAGGCTGCTTATATTACTATTACAAATAATATACCCTAGTACTTTGTTAGAAAACTAGGTGTATAAGTGCTCTATAGTAAGGACTCTAGTATCTTTATAAGAAACTAGTAGTATATTAAGCACCTATAATAGTAAAATAGTAGATGTAAGACCTACTGTAAGTATTACTAGTAGGCATTCTATTTATAGGCTTTACCTTTACTAGTCCTTAAATCTCTAAGAGAGAGACTAGTATATTTACTCTCTTTAGCAAATATTACCTCTAAAAGCCCTTAAAGAGGACGCTTTAAAGAAAAGACTAACTAGCCTATTTACAAGATCCTAGAGTCTATTAAGCTCCCTAAGCTTAAAGGTAGTCTTAACTACAACATCTAGGCTATTAGAATAGAGGCTATTATAGTAGAAAAAGGATATCTAAGCTATATACTTAGTAATCCTGCTACTATAGTAGACAATACTAAAACCCTAGACAAAAATGCCTATAAGACAACAGCTTTAATTAAACTAGCCT
>NW_022984784.1:0-121904 GCF_010094145.1 Didymella exigua CBS 183.55
GAGGTTGAGCAGAATCGACTCTACATCCACTGGAGGCCTACAAGCCAGATGCCTGCTGACGGCATGACGAAGATTCTTCCTCGTCAGAAGCACATTAAATTTATACAGCAACTACAGCTTATAGACATTCGCTTAAAGGTTTGTAAGATGGAGAACAATAGCTAAGGGGTTCATCCTTCCGTCGCAAAGTGACTACAGGATGAGGGGGTGTGTAACGGTTGAGAGGAGAAGCGGATCACGTGTTGTTGGCGGTGGTCTGGTGTTACTTCCTCATGTTGTTGAGCACCTCTTACCTTGGCTGCGCTACAAAGACGTCATCAAAACAAACCCCGCAGCGAGCCTTGGAGAACATAGACACAACGACAAGAACAACACAGAAAACAATACACTCATTATATACATTTGCTCTTCATACCGCAACAGATAGGGTAGGATACCTAAGCATACCCTACCCACCTAGTTTAGGTTGGGTAATACGTGATAGGGGTAAGGTAGAGTATAGGTAATATGTAATTAGGGTAAGGTAAGGTAGGGTAACACGTGTATAAGGCAGATGTAATAACACGCTATAATAATTAGTTAAAAACTGTGCAATAGAGTAAACTCTAAGTAAGGTACCTAGGTAATTAGCTACCCTACCTATACCTATAGTCTGAGCGACCTTACCCTACCTATACCTAGGGCTTAGTAACCCTACCTTACCTATACCTATGCTCTGTGCAACCCTACCTACCTATACCTTGGTCCATGCGACCTATACCTAACCTGTACTGTAACATTTGAGAGAAGAAGCAGATCACGTGTTGTTGGCGGTGATCTGGTGCTACTTCCTCATGTTGTTGAGCACGTCTTACCTCAGCTGCATCACAAACACGTCATCAAAACAGACCCCGCAGCGAGCCTTGGAGAGCAAAGATACGAGCAGAACAACAACACGGAGAGCAACACAATACACTCGTTATATACATTTGCCCTCGATACCGCAATATATACCCTACCCTAGATAAGGGGTACCCATCCGCCAGTCTAGTAGAGAGTTGGCTATATCCTCCCCATCAGTGAGCTGGGGTAGATATCCTCGCTTGTCCAGCTTTAATATATACTGAACAATCACCTCCTCTGTCGTACTTATGGGCTTTATTAAATTGACCTTGCAATTGCGTTGTGAGAGCGTTCTAGCACGTTGTTGTCTTAGTGTTTTTTCTAATACCTTGTAGATTGTTGCAGCACGCAGAATAGTAAGAGTCACGTCTCATTTAAGAGCATAGATAGTAAGCTGTATATCTGATTCCTTTGAGGCGCTCTGAGTCTTGTTGCGTTGAGACATCGCGGGTTGTGTGAAGTTTGGTATGGTCTTGGCAAAATCCGGTCACTCGGCCATGAGGTACGTTAATTGCTTTTCTGTGTGGCTCTACAACCTCATTTTTGTGGTAGTGGAGAGGATGATTTTCGTGCACAGGCCCGGGATGTGCATGGGGCGGCGAGACACATTACAGAGTGCCCAATACTGCTCTCCTTCAAGTTTTATCGGCAGATGGCAGTAGCTATCATCAATAAGCATCTTCCGAGCCTTTTCCACGCCTTTCGACCCTTTATGCACCGTTCGACAAGTTGCTGTCCTCGTCGCTCAATGTCACGTCTGCTGGTGAATTCTCCATTGCGGCAAGTAGTTATTTCGAGGGAGTCGAGCGTTGTTTGTTGAGAAAAGCCGGGAGCCGTTGTCAGGATGAGCGTTACTGGGGTATACTGGATGTGGAGAGAACGGGCACGAGCATCCCGGTGATGCCTCGCTTGAAGGTCCTTCTCTTTGAAGGAAGTGATCTGAAGCGCCGTTATGCGTCTTGGTCAAGGGGCAGGTATTCTGGTCACTACGTCGAAATCCGTTAGTTTTGTGTGCACCGCACGAAAGTGGACCAGAGTCTGGGCTGTGTAGCTCTGATTGTAGGAGATCACGCAACTGCCGAGTCTGTTTGTAGATGGTGAAGCGAGGTATGATCCCAATTCTGCGGCCTATCAATTTCAAGCGCGAAACGATAGCTTCCAGCTCGCGGGGAGGAGCTGCGGCAGCATCTTCAAAGGACCTCGTTACTACTGGGTGTGGTAGCAGTGACAAGTTAGCCATCTTTCGCAATGTCTGTTTTTTCCTCGGACTCCTGGAGTGGCGCGAAAGAGAAGAGTGACTCGTCTGACTTGACGCAAAATTAGAAGGTGATAGTGGTCTGATTACGATGTTGGAGGTCGCTCGCGGTGACGTGCAGATTGCTCTTCTGTAACAGCTTGGCCAATGCAAAAACGATGGCGATCTCATTCGATACCCAGCAGTCATAGCCCTGGGGCTTGTGCACAGACCGCCCAGGTGCAGTTGTTGATACCTAGGTAGTAACGCTTTGAAGACCGAACTTGGAAGATATTGCAAGGGCGAATCACGAGTTTCTTCAACTCTCTGCTAAAAATTGCATCATACTTGAAGAAATAGGTATGCGAAGCATTTTACGACATCTTATTACATCAGTCGTTGGCGCAAAGCCTTTGTAGCCTTGTGGTGGATGTGCCGCTCTATCCAAAAAAAACCGTGGTACTTGAACTGTGCAGTGCAATTAGCCCTCCACTTGCTGTCACAATGTTCTTAGTCACTCGCAGCCTTTAAACGAAGCAACGCTAATTTGATAGCGACTCCGCAGATCACACGTCTCGACCTGACCTGGATGCATGCATGAATTGAACACAGTCAATCTAAAATGATAGGAGATATCTACGACGATACCATATGGGTAGTCATAATTGGTATGAGCTATTTCCATAGAGAGGTGCAAAGGGAGTTTTGCACAAACATCTAGGTAAACACGCAGAGTCAAAGATCTTCCAGCCAATCTGAGGGGGGCAACATTTTGTGCAGTGAATCACATGAGCCAGGAGCTGACCTTACGGACCTGAGATAATGGGCATTGGTTTACTACCTCGACAGAACTTAATTTTAGGGACGCCTACCCGTTCATGATACCATCGAGATGAGAACGAGGGTTCTTGAATTACCGATGCTTCGACCGGCACTCAAACGCTTGAACGCTGGCTAGAAATACTTCCCTTATCGCTTCGAATCGGTGATGCAACCTTGGCTGAGGTACGGCATCGCCTGGCACAGAACAAAATCAATCCTACAAGGCCGATGACACCCAATGTGACGAATGCACCTATAACGCCGGCAACCACGTTCGATATGCCAGAGCCAGTACGCTCAGCCTGCGACCCAGCTTTGCGCGCACTGTAGGATTGACAGAAAAGCGCATCGCTTTGACATGTGCCACACCATTGCTCCGGGGACATGATGGCAAACCCCTTCATCTTCGACACGAAGTCAGTGTATAAGAGTGACTCGTCCTGTCCGCCGAAGAGTGGGAAAGCTGTCGGTGCTTCTCCTTCGGTGGATCCGTTGCGGAAGAGGAAGCGTACACGCAGATCTTCCACATTTGAAGGGAAGACAGTGGCATTCTGCGACGTGAAAACCTCGAAGGCCATCGTCGAGGCATAATCCGGAAGTCCGTAGAAGTTGTCAGAGACAGCAGTCAAATTGCTTAGTCCGAAGAAGGCCAGGAATGTATCGTAGCTGCCGGCCAACAGTGAGAACTTGAGCTTGCCTTGCGATGAAACAATCTGGTCGAGCTGCTCTAGAATACCACCAGCAAATGTCTGGCCACCAATGGAACGCATAGAGTCGTCGGCATCGTAAGCCATGTGGAACTCCCATTCATCAGCCAGCGTTTGAAGCTGTTTCATATCTTCGCTCGCGACTGTGCCATTGTGGGTTGCATTATGGATACACGCTACATTGAGCAAATCGAAGATGTCATACGCAGCAGCGAAACTGAGATTGGCTTGCTGATAATCGTAGACGGAGTTGAGCTGATCCCAAAATGACTGATAAAACGGCTTTGTCTCTTCGATACGTTGCTTAAAGGCTGCACTGTCCTCATATTGCTTCATGGATTGTGTGACCGCTGGGCATTCTTCGTCGCCCTTCAACAATATCGTGTCAGGTGAGTCATCGCTCTCTCCGTGAATGACCAGATATTGATACCCGCCTAAGGGCTTGATGACATGCTCATTGCTGTTCAGAGTCTGAGTAGCGAGCTCCTGGTCGGTGATCTCCAAAGGCGGGTACAAGCCTTGCAGGAAAGCTGTAGCTGTGTTGAGCAAGACTGCTTGGTCTGGTGCAGACGCGAAGATCTGCGAGTTGACAACCTTGTCTTCAGATATGCCGAGGATTCGCTTCGGTGAAGATGAGTTCAGGTAGATATTGCGGTAGTCTTGTCCGATATCATAGTTCTGCTGAAGCCCTAGATTGGTCATGTTATAGCCCTTATAGTGCTTGGATGTTCCTGTGTAGCTTAGCATGCGAATAACAACCATGGGTCGAATACTCACGGTCACCGTGACGCGAGAAAACAGTGACGCCGAGCACTGTCTCGGCTTGAGCTGGAGCCAGCACGCCCAGCATGGCGATCAACGACTTGGAAATCATATTTTGTAGAGCTCCCACTGATCGTGTGTTAAATGTGCCAGCGGCGGGGAAACCCAATGAGCTTTATGCTTGACAAACAAGCAACCACGCTATATGCATCGTTGTACTGCACACTTCCGCGGATGTTGCTGAACGCCCGATCGCTGCATCCAAGCTCGCGATGCTCCTCGTCCTCTCGTTTTACGATTGGATGGGATAAGTTCTTTGTAGTAATGCCCCACCTTCCAAGGCCTTGGCGAAGCGGAAAAGCGAAGAGTGGGAGGACAGCCAAGTGCTCTTATCGTTTGAGGCCAGTAACAAAGGTGCGAAAAAAACTGCTTGAATTACGAGGTACTATACGTGGTGGTCGACTGTTGGTGATGACATGCATGTCGAAATGAACAGAACATGAGTAAAACCTACGTCAGACAGCTGGACCGGAGACAGATGGCCGGCCGTTACGAGGCCACCGAATTCGTCCTCTCACAGCGATTTTTTCACCGTCCTCTTAACCTCCTCTTCCGCCGTGAACCCCACCCTCGCACAGAAAGCAAGCCTCACTAGTGTCGCTACACCCGTGACCACCAGGCTCCCCCAATCCTCCGCCCGCCACGTCTCCGGCAGCACCCTGTGTTGAGCGTTCAACGCGCCAAACACCGCCGGGAAATACGCAAAATCCGTGATCAACAGTCCGATCTCGACAATATGCCAGATCTTAGGATCTGACGTGTATCTCAGGAGGAATGCGGAGATGAAGCCAAAGTTCAACATGTTGCCGCCGCGCTGCTTGAGGATCATGATATGCCCGATATCCGGCGTGTCGTCAAGGATGTGTGACGAGAGAACTGTGCGCGGGGCTAAGAAGTCGAGATACGCGCCCCAGAGACAGATGATCGGGTCGACCCATGTGAAGAATATGCGGTAGAATGAAGGGATCGCACGTGTCGAGGATTTAGGGTGTGACATGTTGCTCGAGCTGTACTGAAACCAAAAAGCGTCTGAAGTTTCACAGTGTTGCACAGTAGGGCCAATAATGGAAAGACGGTTGTCAGTAACTATATCGATGTGTGTTGAGAAAAAGGTAAGATGACGTTCGACGCGGGCGCCAAGGTGATGATGCCGCACCGGCCACCTTTTCGCGATCATCGCCGGGCCGATCTTCAACACCTACAACAACCGCAATGGAGAAATTTCGCTGTCATTCTGGAGCGGGGAGCATCATTGCTGCCTTGATGTGATTCATCCCTACGAGCTTGCATTGCTGAGCACGCGTGGAGGAAACGTGACGGGAAGAACACGATCTTGTGCAACTTTTAATCTATCAATTTGTAGATTCACATTGCCTAGTCAAGCTGTACCATATATGAAGAGTGTCACGATTTGAGTCTCTCTTGCCTCATAGGCAACCGCGCCTCACCTTCGGTGACATGCGACTACCCATCCTGCACTAGCGCTGTTTACAGCCACTCGTGTATACCTACTGTTCGTAGCTGCACACAATACAACCTCCTTTCAATCCTTCCATTCTTTCTGCATATGCGCACTGTTCACTCCACTGCAACAAAGAGTAATCATGTGTCCTGTCGTTTTGTTTCTCTGCAGCGTCCCCGAGCTCAGAAATCACAAACCTTACATGCCGAAAATCGCTCCGACAAAGATCGCTCCGAACACGCCAGCAGCATCCACGGCATAAAGCCTAGGGGCGTCATTGGTGGTGACCTCAGCAGGTGCAGACTTTATGGGTATTAGCAGCTGCCTCACAAGTAGTAAGAGCTGTACTTACTGCAGTAAGGCTGACGCTAGCATTGGTGCTGGACAAGGGCACACCTAACGCAAAGCTCAGCGTTCCGTTTACAATCACAGTGGAGTAGAAGGGCGCAGGATTAAAGACAGTAGTAAGCGACGTAGGAGTGGTTGCAGAAGAAGAGACAGGAGCCTTATTTGATGTCGCCTCGGTGGTGGCTACGACTTGGCTGCTTGCTGAAGCAGCAGATGAGGGAGCAGGTGCCGACGACGTCGCAGATAGGTGTGCAGCTGCTGATATCTCAGCAGCAGCAGAAGTCTGCGCAGAGGCAGCGGAGGATGTAGCACCGGTGCTGCCAGCTTCAGGAACATCATCCTGCTTCCCAGCCAGCGGCTCAGTATCGAGGCCGCACTTCCCACCGGCGCTTCTCAAAGTGCTGCCATAGTAGCGCCAGATATTGTAGTTGTCCGATCCAGAGCACTTGAGGCAGTTGTTGTAGTCGGTAACAAAAACAGTGCTGTTGCAAGGATCTGGCATGTCAGACATGGTCGCTGTTGTCTGCAGTGACGAACATACCAGCACCTCGAGAGAGGGTGATAGCAGAACCGCTGACGCGATTATTAGAGGAAGCATTGACTTTACTGGAGTTAGACGCACCAGTTATCGTGGCAGTTGTATCCAGGAGTACCAGGCTCCTGACGCTTCAAAAGAGCGGCGAAGTATGCGTCTTCACGCGTAACCAGGCCGGTGGCGCTAGCGGCAGCAAGGAGAGCGGTGACAATAAACTGAGTAGCGACCATTTTGGACGAACAAGCAAGTTTCCGAGCGAGTGTCTCAAATAACAAGATGTTTGCGAGGAGCATAAATCCAGGAACGGGCAACACAGGTGTTTGTAGCTCTCTCACGCGCCGCACTCGTACCTCCCTCGTCCCGAATTCCGAATCATCTTTTCCCGCGTTGGCTGGCCATGCTTCCAGATTTTGCAGGTTCACATGCACTCCCTGCGTCCAAGGCTTTGCAACGATGGCCTGATGCTAATCGGCCGAACATCGGAGATCAAGCCCTTATCAGATCGTCTACCGGTAGATGAGCTGATACGATGCACGCCGAGTGAATGCCTAAGCCTGAAGCAGCGAGGTCGGCATCGCCTATTCGCTGGACGGGCGCGCTACGACTCGTTAGCAGAATCTGATAACTCCAATCTTCAGACGCCAGACCCGAAGCTCCAGGGTCTGCTGCCGTCTGTATTCCCATTGAATATCAGACCGGTTCTAGTGTTGGCCTTTGTAAGACTTCGCCAACGGAAGTGGGGTGACAACGGCTGGCAGTGTGTGATTCGAAGCGCAGAGGGGGAAACGATACTTGAGCATCTTGGCGGCGCAACGCACGACGGGAATTGGTTGGAACACGAGGTTGCCATGCCGTTATCTAATCCTTGATCAACTACACATGACCGGTACGCAGAGAGCGAGTGACAGCAATGGACGTTCACATATGAAGCGCCTCACGCGCCTCGGGCTGTGCAATTCACTCAAATCGAAGAGGTCTCAAGAATCAGACATTATGCGTACAACACTCCTGTCAGTTATAGCGGCCTTTGCGATGTTGGGCAATTCGCAGACACACGGTGAAGGTGAAGAGGGTGCTAGGATGGGACCCGTAGCCTTCCTTTGGCCACCTGACCGAGTGTGGGATGCGCAGTACGACAATACAGCACCGTGTGGAAGTTCAGCAGGGCCATCGAACCGAACAGTCTACCCACTGTCGCAGGGCGCCGTTGCGTTGACTATTGCTGACGAGGCATGGCACGTTGCCTTCCGTCTGGCTGTGTCAGATAGTATGTTCACCCATGCCTGCGATATAGCATCACTGACAGACCATACAGACCCAACGACCCAAGCCGACTTCGACGACCAAGTCGTGGACAACATCACCGACGTCGATCCAGGTCACCAGTGCTACTCAATCGACCGTCTCGAGGACATTACGGCCGGCACCAACGCCACAATCCAGCTCGAGTACTGGGCCGAGTTCGAGGGCGAAAATAACGGAAACAACCAATCGTTTTTCGCATGTGCTGATATTGTAAGTTCTCCCGACCAAATCGTGCTCTTGCTCGCGACTGATGATGACACCAGACTTTTGTCGAAACAGTCAATTTATCCATTCAAGTCCCCTGTTTCAACGTGACATCCGACGACTTCAACGCACCCACTCCCAGCTCCTCCAGCAGCACACCAACCAGCACCAACCAATCAACATCGTCGACGCCAGAACAGTCCTCCGGCGGCAGCGGCGGTCTCTCTACCAGTGCAAAGGCAGGTATCGCCGTCGGCGCCATCATCGGTGGTCTAGCAATTCTGGGTGCTGGTGCGTTCTTCCTGTGGCGCAGGGGCAAGAACGTGGGGCTCAAAAATAAGGACGCGTATGAGCTGCGGGCGAAGAACTTGGGAAATCCGACGCCGCAGGGGTCGACGTCTGCGTGAGGGCGGCATAATTGAAGGGCACTGTGGGCTGGGAGGGTGTGACGGTGATTAGTACGTACTGATCGGACGTCAGTTACTACTTACGCTTATGAGATGATGACATGGTTGAATCACACTGTACTGTTACCTGTTTCTTTTTGCTGAGATCTGTGGTTGGGTCGTAATATTCCTCGACCGTGTTTTGTTGGTCTTGGTGGCCAAAAGAGCATATCTGACGGTGTGAAGTGAGGTTCAGGGGTGAGCCCCACTCGATACGCATGCGCTTCATGTTTTCTTTCATCGCGGTCTCGTCGTCCTACTTATTATACACCCAGGTCAGGTTATCAGTGCCTTCGTCGAACCCTTCATCCTTGTCCCCGTCCTGTCGGGTTCCTTTCAGCTTGCTCCGGTAGCTCAACGCCATCGCTGGAGGCGGCAGGCGAGAAGAGCCTTCGGCAGCCCGATGGTACTGACGCAAGGCAAAGATGCCGTAGATTTGTGTCTGTGTCCTACCCATAAGACTGGCTAGATCTGCCGCCTCCTGAATGTCAATATTAGTGGAAGCTTCATTGATGACAGCCAGATCGGCTTCACTCTTCTGAGTCTGTTCAGTACAGGACTTTCGCAGCTTTTCCTTCTGTTCCCGTTGTGCCTCCTCGTCAATTCTAGGACCTGAAGCATCCGCGGCTGATCTGCTATTTCTGATCAAAGGCAATGTTATCAGTGGTTTGGCGGTAAGTTTGCCCTATGCTTCAGTAGCCGCCGTGTTTCGGCTAACGCTCGGCTTCTTCTCAGCTTTTTTGGTGGTTTGATATCTCGGGTTGCCCATCCGTCCTCGGAGACTGGGGCAAGTAACTCCGCATTTTCAGCCGTAACGACATTGTACACAGTCCAGAAGTCCTTGTACTGAGGTTCCGGAAGGTAGGCTCGAAGGCTATCCTTCTGCGCTCTATTCCAACTCCTGACTTCGTGAGACAGTACAGCTGCGACGATGATCTGCTTCAACATACCGTCCTCGTCTGCACAAACGCGAGCATCAGACCCAGGTGGAGCGAAGCAGGCATCCACGCAATCTCGAAGTATCTAGCGTACTCCCATGGCGATAGAACTACGCATCAGGCCATAGATTATGTCCCATATCTTATCTTTTGCAGCCGTCGTCGGAGCTTCGTACTGGAGTCGTTCGTCTAGAGCGAACATGTGCAAGTGAAACACATGGCGCAGCGCATCAACCAGAGCCGCGATTTCTGGGGTAGGTTTACTGTATTCTGGGACTAAGAAGACGATGATAAAACTGCAGGTGCCAGAATTCGGGTACAAGAGCCCGTTAGCGGGTGGGTTTTCGTATTCTTTAGTGTAGAGGAAGGTGACGAACCGGTCGACAAGAATTGGGTGACACTTCTTGGGCAGCGCAATTGGGAGAGTCTGCAGCTGCTGAGCCATCTTTGTTCAGGTTTAGCATTTTGGATGCCGGGTATTGACATTGACTCACATTGTCCCTGAGAACTTGCTCTTCTAAGTACTTAGGGCCACCAACGAGCATACGCGAATGGACACGAAATTCGATGCCGGCTTCAGTAAGTAGGGAGAGGTCGCCTTCACATAAATGCTTCGGCAGTCGCAAAGCTTGAATGCATGACAAATGCGGCTTGTTGGGCAATCTGTGGAAAGCCTTCAACAGCAAAGCGCGCGCATGTCTGTATTCGTGCCGGACTGGAGACTTCGCCGGGAGCCGCGTAGATATAGAGCGCAGTGTAAGTGCTGACAGTCTTTGTGCCGTCACATGGATGTCGATGGCGCAGTGCTAGGGCAGGTTGGGTCGAGATTGTTGGGATGGCGGGACTAAGCTGAGCTTCAGGTGACAGGAAAACTGGACGCGCTCGAACAAACGACTGCAACGTCACACCTTGCCTTCGACTCATTTGCGCCAGCCACCACTTCCAAGGGCCCGCGGCTAAGATGATCGGATATGCACTACTCATACAATCATTACTCGTACGCCTAGAAAGTAGGCCTTGTCCTCTCGCCTTTCCAAAACCCCATGACCTCACCCGTCTCACCGACCCAATCCTTAACACCCCCAAAAACCTGCTTAGCCATACCCTGATTGGTCCCACTTCTCGCTCTCCTCTTGCCAGTAGCAATGCCAGCAACGCCACTACCATTACCACTAGCAAACCCGCTAGGCGCCACGCCAGAAGATATATAGCTGCTCCCTTCGCCTGTCGCATACTCGGAGCCCATTGAGGGCAGCACGTTCTCGCCAGCGCTCAGAGAGACGAACAATGCGAACGGCACGAGCCACACGCAGAGACCGAAGTAAGATGCGATTTCGGTGAAAGTGGGGACGTCTGGGCGGTCGTAGGGGTAATTCGAATAGTTATTTGCGGAGGGTGAAGGGGCGCTGAAGTGGCGGAACCAAAGGTAGTGGTTTGCGATTACCAGGCCTGTGTTCGTTAGTATGCTGATGTTGCAACTGGATGATTTGGTGCAGCGTGAGGTCTCCGTTAAGTGACGTACAGCAGGATAGTAGGAATAACGGGTCTGTCAGCTTCACGATCGGGAAGCGTCGCAGATTTTGCGCATAGACGACATGGCTGACGATGCTGAGCGCGCTGAGGCTGACTGGGAAACCGTCGACAAGCAATAGGAGGGTTTGGATGGCAATCACGCCGTATATCAGGCGGTTGAGCAGTTTCTTTGCGAAAACTGTGTGCTCTTCGACCAACTCAGAGAGGTAGTATAGTCCAGATGCTGGTGTAAGCTATCAGTGGAGCTCTTGATGTGTATGATGTACTTTACGACTTACCTATCGCCAATGTCAAGAATCCGAAGCCCAAGATGACCCCAATGTACCCGAGGGCTGGTAATATCCACATGTCGGCTGTGAGGTGTGAAATTCGAACGTTCGACAGCTGCCAGGTACCTGGACAGCGATGAGGTCAAGGTGGCATTAGGCTCGGGAGAAGTGGGGATCTGCTCGTGGTGATTGGTGGTTGACGCGGGGTTTAGCCCACCTTTTTTTCGAATGTCCGAAAGTCAGCACCAGGACCAGAACAGCACCATCCGACTATAGAACTTTCTCACGATTCCTTCACGGTCACTCTGACTAGCTCGTATAAGCTCGGATCGCCTGCAGCATCCTTGACAACCTCCACGGCCCGTCTATCCTTACACAGACGCAAACATGTCGCGCCCGGAAGACATATTGTGCGTACCTCTCCCAACACCGGCCAAATCCTCACTAACTCTTCCAGACCCCCGGACCTGCACTACAATGACGTCGAATCACGCAAATACACCACCTCCTCGCGAATCCAGCGCATCCAAGCCGACATGACCCACCGCGCGCTCGACCTAATCGGGCTTACACAACCCTCGATGATCCTCGACGTCGGCTGCGGCTCCTGTCTTTCAGGCGAAATTCTCTCACAGACTGCCGAAGAAGGCACACCCGCAGGCCCGCACGTATGGGTGGGGTTCGACATCAGCGCCTCGATGCTGGGCGTTGCACTGGAGAAGGAAGTTGAGGGCGACCTGCTGCTGGCGGATGCGGGGCAGGGCGTGCCGTTTCGCCCGGGAACTTTCGATGCGGCGATCAGCATCAGTGCGATTCAGTGGCTGTGTCAAGCGGAGACGAGTGAGGATTCGCCGACTGCGAGGTTGTTCAGGTTCTTCAATCAGCTATATGCGAGTCTAAAGAGAGGAGGGAGGGCATGTTTGCAGTTCTACCCCAAGAACGATGAGCAGAAGAAGATGGTGGCGCAGGCGGCGATTAAAGCTGGATTTGGCGCTGGTCTGCTTGAGGATGACCCCGGGACGAAGAGCGCGAAGACGTACCTTGTGCTCACAGTTGGTGGAGGCAACCTAGACGGCGACATTACTGGTGTGGTGCGCGGCATGGAGGGTGTAGACGTTATGGAGACACGGCGCAAGGGTGGTCTCGAGAAAAGAGGCGTGGACAAGAAAGGCAGCAAGGGCTGGATCCTAAAGAAGAAAGAGCAACAGAAGGCACAGGGCAAGGTTGTCAAGGCATCGTCCAAGTATACCGGCCGCAAGAGGAGGATTCAGTTTTAGAAGAAAAGTGTTTACGATACCATGCATAGCCAGGAGTTTGGGTTGCGGCATATCCAGGAGGGTATAAGAATGTCAATTCAATCATGCAGTATGCTATATACCAACTAGAAGTACAGCTCTATCCACACTCTGCTGAACTAGTTGTACAAGTGTAGAGCATCCAATCATCAAGCAAAACGTCATGGACAAGTGTCACCAAGATCTATGCCTTCTCCATCTGGCCAAGGATGGCGCGCGTGAACTCGTTTGTGGTCGAATTGCCGCCCATGTCGCGGGTGCGAACTTGGCTGATGTCTGTTAGCATATCATCATCCTGAAATTACATTTACATACCCATCGGCGATGACCTTGTAGACGGACTGCGAAATTCGGTTGGCGTGGTCGTCAAGACCAATGTGGCGGAGCATCATGGCGGCGGACAGGATCAGAGCAGTGGGGTTGGCCTGGTCCTTGCCCTTGATGTCGAGACCGACGTGACGGCATCCAGGCTCGAAAAGGGCGACATTGCGACCCATGTTGCATCCGGGAACGATACCAGGGCCACCGACAAGACCAGCACCAATGTTGGAGAGAATACCTCCGTACAGATTGGGCATGACCATAACGTCAAATTGCTGAGGGCGCGAGACGCACTGCATGGAGGCGTTGTCGACGATCATGTCGTTGGTCTCCAGGGTAGGGTAGTCCTCTCCGACCCTCTTGACGGTGTTGCGGAAGAGACCGTCAGCCAACTTCATAATGTTGGCCTTGTGGATGCAGGTGACCTTCTTGCGGTTGTTGGCGAGGGCGAAGGCGAAGGCGAACTTGGCGATGCGCTCAGACTTCTCGCGGGTGATGATCTTGAGTGACTCGACCACGCCGCTGACCGACTGGTGCTCGAGACCTGAGTACTCGCCCTCGGTGTTCTCACGGATGATGCAGAAGTCGATGTTCTTGTGGCGGGTCTCATAGCCGGGGATGTTCTTGAGGAGGACGATCGAGGCGTAGATGTCGAGCTCCTGGCGAAGAGCGACGTTGAACGAGCGGTGGCCGGAGCGCTCGACGGGTGTGTGCAGAATACCCTTGAGACCGAGCTTGTTGCGCTTCAGCGAGGCGATGGACTCGCGGAGGAGCTCCTCGGAGTGGACATTGCCGGAGTCGACACCAGAGACGTCGACCTGCTCCCACTCAATGGGAACGTTGTCCGCCTTGAAGATCTCCTTGACCGACTCGGAGACCTCAGCACCGATACCATCACCGGGGATCAAGGTGACGGTGTACTTGCCGCCAAACTTGGTGGGCTTGAAGATGTCCTGGCCGACGGTAGCGAAGGCTGCGAAGTGTTAGAGTCGTGATCGAGTATTCGGGGTACACGTGACGGCGGTCCTGTGCCGTCATGGCGGCGACGTACATCGAGCAGCCATTGAAGGGCCAGCTGCGCGCTGGGCGCCCCGCCGAAGCGTCTGCCTGTCGCGTTAGCATTGCATGCTTCTCCCTGCCTCAATGGCTTCCTGAAGCGCAAATCCGTACCTGCGCGGTGCGTTGGGAGGTCCTGGACAGCATGTTGTGCGGCGTTCAACGGGTCGAGCTGGTGAGGGATATGAGGTCGTAGAAACAAGCTGCAGCTGCCGGCCAACTGCGAAAAAAGGCCCGTGTCCTGCTCGGCGCACGCAGTCTTGCCGTATCCGTCCGCCGCTTGGTCTGATCAGATTTATTTCCGACATATTCTCGTGCCTTTCACTCACCTCACCTTTAAAGGCCTCTAAGATTTGTCCTCGATGTTGAGATGCCACGTGGTTCTGCCGTTGCTTCCTTCCCTACGCTGGGCGAATTTGACGTCCAGCTTCAATCCTGGTTTCACACTGCGACGGGTAATTGACATGTGACAGGGCGCCTGGGCGTACAACATCATGCTCGAGCATGCTCGAGCTGGAACGGGAGAACCGTGTACAGCCACTACCGTGTCCGAAGCCTGCAATCTTCTTTGATGAAGTGACAGCGACGCCTGGGTCAGCCAGGCAATTGTAGGGCAAGTTTGAGACGAACGCGTGTCTGCAACTTGATAGTCTGCCCTTGGCACTTGAACTTGATCGTCGTATGCAGCTGACGTAAATTGGATATCATTTTGAGTATTGGCGGTGCTGGCGGTGAGGAAGTCGCGCTCAAAAGGCAGGCACCACTGGCGTTCACCTCCTCACGATGATGCTTCAGGCTCAGCCACATTCCATCATCGCCTCACGTTCTATGTCACTACGAATTTCCTCTCTTCATCAAAAGCAGCGTGCTGTTCTATGTAGTGGACTCACCTCTTTGGCCAGATGAGACTCCCTGCCACGTTGCTCCCACCGCGCGATTCTTCTCTCACCTGTGTCTGCCCGGGTGTGAACTAGGCGCTATCCTGCTACCAGGGTACCTATACATCATACATCTAGCACTGTCCCTCGTCTACACCTCCTCTACCACCTCACTTCACCACCCGGCTACTCCTTCGTCTCAACCTCACAACGCCACGCCAGCAATATACCATACTCGCAAGCTACGCGAGCTTCGGCGGTTACTTTTAGCACCACAACTATTGCTTTGGTGTCCCAAGAACTTCGCGCAGTCGTCTCCAAGCTGAGATTGCGTCAGAGTGACTCGAACTCCACGCACGCAACAAAGCCTGCTTGATTTCGCACTTCAAGCCGCCAACATGAAGGTCATCGAGAAAGGCACTGACCGCACGGCCTTTGCGCATATCACCGTCGAAGGGCGAGTGAATCCGCTCGAAGAATACGGTCAGTATATCGACGTTCGCGATAAGGCCATTTGCTGCTATGTCGCCGTCGAAGAGGGCCAGAAGCTTCGGATTAAGGGCAGTTTCTCAGGATTGGTACGTCGCGTCTTTGTTGGTGGTTATTAAGCTAACTTGCGATTGCGCAGACCCTCATCGTTGCCTACGACTGCCTTGTAGACGGAGTCTGCCGCAAGGCAAATTCATACGCTGGCAAGTCCGTGCAAGTGCAGAAGAGTAAGAAGCTCGATATTGAGAGTTTTCTGTATCAGATGCCAGACGGTGTCATCGACACAGAGATATTAGTTGTTCCTTACACCGGAAAGACGGATCTCAACAAAGAGGCGCCCGAGACTGTGGGTACTATCGAGCTGCGAGTCTACATCACTCGACAATTTGATGTGGAGCATGAGATCGACGATGGATGCACGTACGACAAGATCAAGGAAGCCGTGGGCTCCGACATCCAGATTGCCAACTACAAGGATGTCCCACCGCAGTATCACATAGCTTTCAAGAAGAACTGCTGCATTCTCGAAGGACGCAAGGGCAGTGCCGAAAAGAAGAAAGTTCACGCGAAGCGTCCTGGCAAAGAGCCTTGGGCGATTTTCCGCTTCCACTATCGCACCAAAAGTATGTTCTCACTTAGGCCTGTACATTCTGAAGAGTTCATCTAATACACAACAGAGTCGATCGAGGCCAACAATATGGATATGACTTTCGATGCAGCTGACACAGCTCCCGCGAAGCAAAAAGCCCACACACTTGAGCTCGACTCTGTGCCTCCGCTACTCATCGGCTCCAAGCCAGCGGGCAAGAACGATGGCGAGAACTCAGTACGCACGTCATCTCCAGCGTCTTCTGAGGCGCCTTCAACGCCCACCAAGGGCGCGAAGAAGTCCCAATTTGCCCAAGTAAGAGAGCGTCTCTCCTCCGCGCATTGCCCCTCCGTGCGTTGCCCGATTGAGTCTATCAACGTCATACCGACAGTTCGCGTCAAGTAAAACAGTACTGGGGCCTGCTGCTGACTTTATTATCTAGCCCAAGGTAATCGTTAAGAAGAAGCAGATCAAACTCGAAACAACTACCACGAGCCCAATCTCCGAAATGGCGCCCACCACCAACACTGAGCCCGCTGAGGCACCAGACATGCCCAATGAAATCCTGGATGATGTTCATTCCACACCACGTAAGACCAAGAACGATGCCGCAGGTGACGAGATCGTCAACGACGAGAAGGCTAACAACGACGTTCCTACCTTTCAGAAGGATGGTGGCGATGAGCCGGCCACTGGCACTCCCAAGAAAGCGGCAAAGAAGGCAGCGAAGAAGGCTACCGAGACCGTCGACGCAGAGCTCGAGAAGTCCAGCAAGGAGGTCCTCAAGAAGACCGTCAAGAAGGCCGATGAGAAGAAGGATTGTGATTTGGCAGACCTGACTGCCCCATCCCAAGCCGTGGAGATATCCAACACACCCACAGTGCCGCACCCTGCCGATATTCCCAGCGTCTTCGACATACCCACAGCGCCAACTACCACGACTCTTCAAGCTAGCGTCGTCCCCAATATCAAGGACTTTGTCAAATCTGGCACCAAAGGCTTCACTTCGCCCTTCAAGAAAGCAGTCACTAAGCCTGCTGCCATCGACACGACTACACCCACGGTCCTCCAGAGGCCTGCCATTCCACCTACGCCTACATCTCCTCTCAAGCGCGCCCCGGAGGATACATTGACTCCACCGCCCGACATCAAGCGCATCAAGAGTGAAACCGTCCCACACCTCACACCAACGCGCCTTCCACGTGCATCAGCCGCCTCGCCGTGCCCACGTTCCCCGTCAATGGAAGCGCAGGTCGCAGAGCAGCGCAAACGCCTCGAGGCTGCGCGTAAGAAGCGTGACGAGATGGCCAAGCAGAAGGCTGCTGTGGAGAAGAGGCTTGCACCCTACAAGCAGCGAATGGCCGAAGAGCTGGAGCGCTTGAAGCAGGAGACGGCAGATGAGGAGGCGGAGATGGCTGCAGATGAGGAGGAATACATGGCCAGCAAGGCTATGTTGGCTGAGTTCGAGCGCGGCGAGGGTGGGATCTATGTGGCGACTTAGGGCGACGTAAGGAGGTTTTAGGCGGCTGGCGTTTGGAAGTTCGGCGAAGGGTGGATGCTGGAGGCAGTCAAGACTGTCTCAACATTTGGCGAATTCGGCAGCTTCCGTGGTCCTCAAGAAATGCTGCAGAGACCTCAAAAAGTAACAATGATGTTCATGGCTGGGTCAGGATCAATTATCTGTACTCTTCAGACAACTTTTCACGTAGATCTTGGGGCAGCAACGGCGCAGCGAGACGCAACGGTGGTTTATCCACGATCACGAGTGGACGATATAATAGAGTAAAACATACTGAAAAGCTCGTGCCTGGTCCCATCGAACAATCGCTGATCACACAAGTTATCTGCGGGTCTGAGTATCAATTGATGTGTACTGAACAGGGTATCGGAAACCCACGCAAACCTAAACGCCACGCCGATATCAATTTAGAAGCAAGACTTGCCATCACTATGAACAATGAACAGAAGAATCTACTGACGGCCAGTTGCGCCGTAGGTGCCATCGCTATTGACCCTCATGTTGGCCTTGATGCGCTCCAGCAGCTCAGGCGTGGTGGCAAGCGGCGAGGGATGGAGGTCGCGCTGAGCAGATTATCAGTACGAGATCAATCAGCAATTCCACTGCGCGTTTCGCATGTGCATGCAAGTTGCAAGGTAGTCGGTGAGATGTCGTGACTTACGTGGTTGAGCCAGGCGATACACTGGTCGCGCGTCCACGTCTCGGGGTCTATTCATCGTGTCAGTCAACGCTTCACCAGGGGGGTCCAACACTCCTTCTCAGAAAGACGCTCTGCGGAGACAGAGGTCACGGGCTTACGTACCACCAGTTGGGTCTGCGCTAGGAAACAGATCCTGGCCCCAGATACTCCAGGCAGCAACACCCGTGATGAGCGCGGCGAAGGCGAAGAAGGGCGCCTGGGAGCGTCAGTCCTTGGGTCTCCACGCGACCAGTATACACACAACGTATATCAGGTTCCAGGACCAGAAGTCACCTACACGTTGGTTCGTTGCGCGATCGAGGGGCGTCGGCATGATGGGCTTATCAAGGTTGAACAGCGAGTGCTCGCTATTATTGACAAAAGCGAGCGATGAGAAGCAGCGCAGTCGATAAAGCAGGTAGTTATAAGGAAATATATATACACTCGCAAGCAGCACCCTCCGTCGCACGTCCAGGCCGCAGCTCCAGCCCCGCCACGCGCCCCCCACCCGCACCAAGCCCATCCCGAGCTAGCCCGGAACCGCCCCATAGCAGCCCGAGCGTTTCTAAGCGAGACCACAACGATTTGGGCGGGCGTGAAGCGCTCCTGCGAACTTCCAGCGAAGCTCGACAAATCCACGTTTTCGACCCCAATACCGCCAACATGCCTGCCGAAGTCTCCGACATCAAGCAGTTCATCGAGATCTGCCGCCGCAAGGACGCCCAGTGTACGTGCCCCACCCGTCCGAGGACAGCGAAGGGGAGGAGTGCGGTCGGGAATCAAGCCTCAGGAATCAGGGCCTTGACACTTGAGTTCTGACGGCCTGATTCCTGACGCGAGATCGAGCGCGCCTGCCATGGATGTTGTGAGGATCGGGCTAACGTAAGGGCACAGCCGCGCGCATCAAGAAGAACAAGAAGGTCAACAACATCAAGTTCAAGGTCCGCTGCTCGAGGAACGTGTACACGCTCGTCCTCAAGGACACCGACAAGGCCGAGAAGCTCAAGCAGTCGCTTCCCCCGGGTACGTCGCCTCGCCTGCACTCACAACCCGCTCTGCGCCGAATCAGCGCCCGCGATCGCGAACCAATGCTAATCGTGCAACAGGTCTCACCATCTCCGACGTCGGCAAGAAGAACCCCAAGGGCAGGCACGCGGCCGCATAAATCCTCACACGCGCAGGATTGGTACCATGAAACGGCACGACGGGCGGTGTTGAAAGATGACGGCGTAGGGCATGGCATTGGCCGAGGGCGTCTCGGAATGGGAACTCTGGACATGCACTGGCGTACGATACTTGAACAGGGCCCCGCGCACGCGTACGGGTGACCACTGAATGAGAAACGTCCAACCCAAGACCAGCATTGTCGTGAAGACCCATGTTTTCTTGACGTTGATGGATGGACCAGAACCCGCTTGACCTGTGCGTGTGATGTGCGTGTGATGTGCGTGTGATGTGCGTGTGATGTGCGTGTGATGTGCGTATGATGTGCGTATGATGTACGAGCGCTGTGGTGCTGTGCGTGTGCTGTGCTACAAAACACTCGGTGCGACACAGAACTCGACGGCGAAGGCGAAGATCATGTTGATGTGGGCACTTTGTTGACGTTGCTTTTGAAACAGGCGGGTGAAGTTGGAGGCGGTATCTGCTGGTCTTCTGCAGGCGGTGGGTGGTAGGAGTTGTAGAGAGGGAGAAAGGGACAGAAGACGAAGAAGAGGAAGCGCAGCTGCTGGATGAACAGAGGCATGTTCTGAGCCATGATGATGTGGAAGAGGGGTGTTTGGGACTTGGACGTGTGTATACGCGGATATGGATGGATGTTGGCTCTGCTTATACTTCCCCACATGACTATAGCTGGGCAGTGGTTCAGAGGCTGTGCGCACTCTACGCGTTCAAGCATCGTCAGCCGGTGATGCAGAACGAGGCTGTGAGGCTGTGAGGCTCCGCATGCACACGCCGCGCGGAACCCCTGCCGCTGACTCGATTAGGAAGGGAGCTATGTGACACCTGGCGTCGAGGAGGTTGAATGATCAGAGAAGACAAGTAAACGATAGCAGGACGGTCGACATGACCTGAAGACTGGTACCTGAGCAGTGGATCCTGACGCTACCAGCCCTACGTGTCATCAACGGTGGCCAGCGGTGCATCTGTCCATCGGTCGCCAATGTACACGACGCGCGACCCATTCAACGTCCGCAGCAAAGCCTCTCGCGCAGCCCCGTCGGCCGTCTCGCTCCTCCACACCGCCGCTACCCGCACTACGCAGGCCGTCGAGGCCACCAAGCAGGCTCTCCAGGATCTCCAGGACACCGACATGTCCTTTGCCGTCCCGCGCAACGTCGAGTCTGCTTCACGTCGCTTCGAGGAGAATGTGTGGAGCAAGGTCACCGGGACTGAGAAGGGCTTGCCAATGTACAAGGACAAGCCGACGGGCTACGGCTACGGCGGGGGCCGGGGAAAGCAGGCCTGGGTGAGGAGCAAGAAGGGCGCCGTCACGGCCGCGCTGGTGCTGCTGGGCCTGCTGTACTGGCTGTTCGTGCCGGGCGCAAACCAGACGCCGGCTGCGCGGCTGGGCGCCGGCAGCGGCTGGTTTGGTGGGAGCGCGGCCACCAAGACCGACACAGTCTGGGAGCAGCGCCGGCAGCAGGTCAAGGACGCCTTCTTGCTGAGCTGGCACGCCTACGAGGAGCACGGCTGGGGCTACGACGAGTACCACCCCGTCGCGAAGACCGGCCGCTACATGGCCGAGCCCAACGGCATGGGCTGGATCATCGTCGACGCGCTGGACACGCTGATGCTGATGAACCTGACCACGGAGTTGAAGCACGCCCGCGAGTGGGTCTCGACCACCCTGGACTACGATAAAGATCAGGACGTCAACACCTTTGAGACGACCATCCGCATGCTCGGCGGCCTGCTGTCTGCGCACTACCTGCAAGAGGCGCTGCCGGGCCTCAAGCCCGAGAACGGCCACGACGACGATCTGTTCCTCGAGAAGGCCACCGATCTCGCCGGCCGTCTCCTGGGCGCCTACGAATCGCCTTCTGGCGTCCCGTGGGCCAGTGTCCGTCTCAAGGACAGCAAGGGCGAGGCTTCCCACGCCGACGGCGGCGCCTCGTCCACCGCAGAGGCCACCTCGCTCCAGCTCGAGATGAAGTACCTTGCCTACCTGACCGGCGAGGCCGACTACTGGGAGAAAGCCGAAAAGGTCATGCACGTCGTCGACGACAACGGCTCCTTGGACGGCCTGGTGCCCATCTTCATCTACGCCGACCGCGGCACCTTCCGCGGCAATGAGATCCGTCTCGGCTCGCGTGGCGACAGCTACTACGAGTACCTCATCAAGCAGTACCTGCAGACGCAAAAGCAGGAGCCCGTCTACCGGTACATGTGGGACGAGACCCTGCGCGGCGTGAAAAAGCACCTGCTCGCCTACACAAAGGAGTCCCACCTGACGGTCCTCGCCGAGCGCCCCAGCGGTCTGGACGGCCACCTGCACCCCAAGATGGATCACCTCGTGTGCTTCATGCCGGGCACCATCGCGCTGGCCCAGACTGGCGGCCTCCCGCTCTCCGCCGCCTCAAAGTTGCCCTCCTGGGGCAAAGAGCAGGAGGAAAACATGCTGCTCGCCAAAGAACTAATGAAGACGTGCATGGCCATGTACCGCGTGACCGCCACCGGTCTCTCGCCAGAAATCACCCACTTCGAGCTCGCCGACGTGCCGGAAATGTACGACACCAAGATCCTCGCGTCGACGACGGAGCTGGAACGGGACACCGTCGACGGCGAGGGCTGGAAAAAGGACCTCGTCATCAAGCCCGCCGACGCGCACAACCTGCAGCGCCCCGAGACGGTCGAGAGCCTGTTCTACATGTGGCGCATCACGGGCGACGAGATGTACAGGGAGTGGGGGTGGGAAATATTCACCGCATTCCTGAACCACACGCGCATCGACGGCGGCGGCGGGTTTACCTCTGTCAACGACGTGACCAAAGTCCCGCCGCCGAGCAGAGACAACATGGAGAGTTTCTGGCTGGTGCGTCTTTTTTCTCTTTCATCGCGATCCTCCTCCCTTTTCGCACTTGGCGAATCGCTTGCTGACTTGCTGCCCAGGCCGAGACACTCAAGTACTTCTACCTCCTCTTCGGCCCCGACGACGTCCTGCCGCTCGACCAGATCGTGCTCAACACCGAGGCCCATCCGTTCCCGCGCTTCGACGCGGCGAAGAAGCGCTTCAAGACCGGGTGGGCGCGCATCCCTCGCGACGATATGGGGGAGCTCGTTGTCAAGAAGGAGGGCAAGAAGGAAGGGGGCGCCAGTGCCGTGAGTTCGGGGACGGGGATTCCGCACGTTGAGTAGCATGGTATGGTTTTAGTGTCGTAGATTGTTCTGTACATTGATGTTGTGTTGTATGCAAAACGCGGCTGTACAAACTTCAATACGAACATAGCTGTACATAGATCACGACGGTGGCATTCCATATTTCACATACACCACAAACTGCCCCGCTAAACCCAACTCAACCAAACTAAAAGCTACTACCTCACCTCCCCATCTCGCTCCGACGTCTCTCGAGCACGCACCATTACCATTACCATTGCCGTGCCAGTGTTAGTCTCAGCCCCAGACACTCGCATCACCGCATCACACACGCCATCGGCGACAAGACATCGCCTGCGGCCGCGCCCCCGCCCGAGTCCGAGACCTTTGAGACAGCGGCTACTCGCACCATCCACTATCCACCGTCCACCACGCCTCTACATCACCACCCCCTTGCCAGCTAAACAGCGCGCTTTGTCTTGCTTGCGTCAGAACTCTACGAAACGAGGGACCTCTCAATGACATCGCTGGGCCCCACTTGAATGATTGCTTGTTGACAACTGTGGGTGGGTAGGTGCGAGCTCGTGGTGGGTGCTGATAGAAGATTGGTCGAGGGAGAGCGACAGTCACTAATACGTGGGCGTTGGGTGTGAACAATGCGGTATTCTTGGTCTCTACGTAAACAGTCTGCATACACTAGCGTACAACATGCGCCGCCGGCAAAAAAATTCAGAGAAGCGAAGAAAGGCATTAGGTGTCCACCAACGCCGATGCAACAAAGAATAAGATCGTAGCAGTCGTGAAATCGTGAACCTTGAAAATATGCCTGCTGTGTCAATGCAGCGTCCCCTTCAGGAATCTGGGAGCAACAGTCTGGCCACCAGTCTGTCAAAGAAAAACTCCATGTCCTCCTCTTCGAACCTCTTCTCGCTAGCTTTACCTCCAAGATAGCTCTCGACGCCATCTTTGGCAAGAGCCTCGCGCACGCTTTTGATAAAGTGGTCGGTGGATGTGCTCTGTCCGGTGTTGGTGTGCGGGTCTCCTTTCCAATTCGGTTGGAGTCGAGTGTGACATGCGGAGAAGCACTCTTTATACAACGATAGTATTGTGTCAACAGCGCTTTCGCCAGCACCGAAGCTACCAACTGGAGTTGATGGACTATCGTCATCGTACGCGTGGTGGTACGGGAGCTTTGCCGCATGGTAGTGGATAGACTCGACAGTCATCAGTACCACGATGAGTGTTGCGAGAGCGATGGGCCAGTGGTCGCCATTGCGGCTAAGAAGGATGCGTTCGAGGGTAGAGAGCACTTCCTTCATCAGCTTTCCAGCCAGCAGAGGCATGATGGCGCCGAATTGTGCGCGGATGAGGCAGGGTGACGGTTGGTAGTGTTCGGGTACGTTCATGGTGCATCGTACAAGTTGTCTCAAGGAATCGTTCTCGGATTGTTTGGGTAAAGTGATGTCACCACCCACGTGGACGAGCACGAGCAATTTGAGAGCTTGCAGCAGAAGGTGTGCTGGCTCGGAGCCCTTCGTCAAAGACCGGAAGAATACATAAGTCCTGTGAAGAATCCGAAAGGGTGAGCAGTAGGGTGGGAAGGCTTTGAACTCTGACATTACCAGATGTTCGAGGTGCACGTTGATGCTCTGTTCCAGACTCGAAAGCATGGATGACGTGAGAAGAGCGGGAAGAACGGGCTGAGGGAGAGTTGCAGGGGGAGATGACGAAGGCGGCCAAGAGTACACCAAGTGCTCGTGTACACACGACTGCTGATTGTTGAGAAGGACCGGATGGACTTCCAGAGACATCGGCAGACCAAAGCCGAAGTGCAAAGGGATCTTATACGTGATGTCGGTCGATATCGTGAGCTTGTCTGTGCGCATGCAGTCCTGGAGTGTCCGGTTTGTGGGATGCCAGCCATGCTTGCTGGACAGAAAGGCCTCGGAAAGATGCGCTAGTGCATGGTTGCGGCACGGATTGTTGACTAGATCGCCTTTGTAGTGCTTGAGGCAGGATTTGCAAGGCGTGCCAGGGTCGCACTTCTCTTTACGTTTCTTGCAATTAGAGCAAGAGCCAATGATACGCATGAGAGCTGCATCACTTCGTTGCTTTGGATCAAGGCTCTTCTTGCGGCCTTTGGCAACTCGCGTATGGGGGCCCTCAGGAGTGGTGGATGCTGCCATTCGGCCGGACTGGCTGTCCATCTGCATAGTTACAAAGCCGAAAGATTGTGCAGATGTCGGCGATGGAGATGTCCGGTTTTTGCGGTACTCAGCGCGTGAGCTGCTCCTCGAAAGAGTGCTGCTGCGTGGTCGACGTTGAACAGGGGAGGTAGATAGCATGGGCGGTGCGAATCGAGAGCGTGCGGCTCCGGCGCTGCGGGTTCCACTTGGTTGCGGGATGGTGATGGCTCTAGTTCGGTTATCGAGTGAGTGTCGCAAGGGATCGTAGGAGTCGAAGGAGCCGTTCAAGCTCATAGTTTGGGCCCTTATTATTGGAATAGGTGCTGTCAGAATCGAGCTACTATTCTCATCCCCTTCCGCGATCGATTCGTCGACAAATGACGGCTCAGCCCATGTGCCTGTGTTGGAAGTGAGAATCTGAGACGCGACCATATCTCGTCCACTGAATGCCTGGTTCGAGATCGCTAGGTGCGGAGTAAAGACTTGACCTGCTGTCATGGCCAGAGAGCTGGTAGAATCGATGATTCGCTCGCGGGTGGTATCTATGAGTGGCGACTCGTTGGTCTCCCTCAGAGGTGATAGAAATTTGTCACAAGCTCCGAAAGATCCAAAGTACCGGCCATCGTCTCGGCCCACCAGTGGAGATGTAGCAGTGGAGGAGATCGTTGGTGAAGTGCCGTAGAACTGGCCATATGATGAAGATTCTCCAATGATCGACGGCGGTGCCGAGACATTGTAATCGTAAGATGAAGGCCCATCATAGTTGGAAGGAGGTGCCGATGTGGCATAGGGTGATTCGGTGCCAGACACGTCAGTCCCAAGGTAAACGAGATGGGTGCTGCATCGGTTGGCTGTTGCGCTGCTGTAGCAGTCCTCGTCCCAGAGGACGAAGTCCTGCCATTCCTCAAGAGGCGTGCTTGCGTAGTTGTATGACATGGTCATTGCAGTGTACAAGCTGCTCTGAAGGGTCGATCGGGTTGCGGGGAACTCTGGTGAGTTGTTGAACAGGTCTACCCTCGCGAAGAGGGATCATAGAAGGACACAATTATACTGTGAAGTAGATCAGAGTCCGGACAGAGAGGAAGTGGTTGTCAGGCAGCGATGGCAAGAATCTGTGCGACCGGCTGTGTTGTTATAGACATCGTCCGCGTCGCCATCTGCATGCTGCAAGTCGTGCGGCTGACAAGGACCTGTCTGCCTTACTATTATGGCTGCAGGACCTGCGAACGAGTAGGCTCGCGCAGCGTTATCACGTTGCTGGCCGTCATTCGTCAATTAGTATATTCCCCGTGTAAGAAAACTTCGCTTGGAAACCTTTTGTGACGAAGCTAGGATGGGCAAGGGCGTCGAGACGGTCACGCAGCGAGTTGATGCGGCCGGTCAGCCAGAACGGACAAGCTAGTGCTCACTTAGCATGCGGGTACAGTTCCCCGCTCCCTGGCGCTGTCGAATCAAAGACTGAGGCTTGCAGGTGCCGTTGAGGGATTACAGTGCAATGCATGAGGTAGGCTTCTGGAAGACTGCGCCTTGCGGAATGGAAGCTGTGGCGCTGCGCGCATAAAGCACCCGCATGTGACATGCCCCTGCAGCTGTGTCGTATGGATACATATTGCCATTGCCGTCAATTCGTGATGACGAAACTTGAGATGAGATGTTTGCTGGTGAGGCTCTGTGAATTGATGGTGTTGTGGCAGGCGTCAGAAAGGGGCAATCATGTCCAGATGCCTTCCAGGACTCTTCCTAAGCCTTCGATTTCCGACAGCCGTGTAGACGCCATGACTCTACCTCAAGACCGGCTTTCACGCCCTCCAGAGGATGCGTTCGTCCTCCAGATTGCACGTGTGATAGTGCTGCCCCATACGAAAGGATGGAAGGATGCTGCCTCGGCCACTTACACGACCCGCTCACGCAATCGCGCATGCGGCTCCTGTGATCTCAACTCAGATTCGCGTCGAGTGCCCTTGCCCTTCCCCACGAACACGATTCCAGTATCTGGCTATACGGCTCATGGTGATTGCACGTGCAGAGACGTAAGTGGGTGATGTCGTTAAGGTAGATATTCCCGGCGCCCTGCGTCAAGGCTGAGCACTTCACGCTAACCCATCGTGACAACCTTCGCGGAGACGCCTTGAAGAGCGCCTTGCAGCAGCGGAACAACGATGCCGCAACCGAAAAATACCTTGTCGTACCGACGTCAGGTTGTCGCTAAGCCCTGCAACATGCACCGTCCTACCTGCTGGAGCTAGCGAGCCTCACTCTATGCGGCTCCGTGATCATCACGAGGAGCATTGCGCGAATTTCTGTCACGATGGGCCATGAAAGAACCCAACCATCGGGGAGACCTTGAGGCATTGAACTATCAATTCCGAGTAGACCCAGAGACTCCATCGACTCGAGTCCAGCGAAGTCGAAGAAAACTATGACGTCAGACGCTTATAGCATCGTAGTCCCAACCCGGGTTCCCAAAAGTATCCTGAAGAGGGAAAACAGACTTGTTCGTAAGCTGGCAACTGCGCATTCTCTCTGCCGATGAGAACAACAGCTCTTCTGACTGTAATCTAACACGGTACAAAGGGGCGCTGTAGTCACGAGCAGAGCAGTCGAAATTTCTGGCAAGATTAATTCTGATGGTCACTGTAGCGGTACTGTAGCACACGTTGACTACAACTCAGCTTGAACAACTTTAAAGCAGAGGCTAGGTTTCCATTATGTCTACTTGGCCCACCATGTCGCTCCTCACAAGGTGAATTGCTACAAATGATACAGGACAGGCCACGGAGACTCAACTCCACAAACCACTCCACACGGTCCACGATCCCCGATCCTCGGGTCAAGATATGTGCAAGAGACTTATTCCGAAGAGTCTGATCACGACCTCCTCGACGCTACGCTATCGGAGCAGCGGTGAATCACGTTGCACTTCCAAGATGATATCACATAGGTCTATATTTACGAGCTCTTCAGACCATCCGAAATGCCTACGAAGCGTTATAATATGGAAGAGTAAACTTTCTACATGAAGCAAGCCGATCAAGTCTTCTCATCATGACCAGACAGCACGACCGGTCTGGTCACGACTCACGCCAAATCCGGTACTGCACGGCAAAACCTTATTCAGCTGATCAGCTTATTCAGAGAAGGTTCATACTGTGGGTTCAGCATTAAACACAAGGTCGAAACCCGAAATGCGGACCTTGACGCAAAGGCTGTAAGCTGACTAGAGTAGTTTTCGTGAAAATGCAACGTCCACGACTACAAACGTGGACACCGATCCCAGTTCAATGACCAAAAGTAGCGAAACAGTATCCACATGTTGCGAAGTTAGGCTGATGCCACTTCGCCTCCGTCACGTCATATGCTGATCTCGAGCCAGACCCCGCGGGGTCCTGGACATGCAGCGACGGTGACGACTGCAGGCCCGGTCTGCCAGCGTACATCACACTGCTCCGCGTAAAAGGACATCACGAGCTCAACTTCCTCACCGCGCTGCACTGGACCTCGTTCTCGCGCGCCAGCGAACCCATCAATGAAGCGGTGCTATGCTCACCCCACGGCATGCAGACGCACACGCCCGCCCTGCAAACGCTGCTGCAGCGCCTGCGCTCTCCGCACCGCACTCTAGCGCTGCTACACGGGCTGAAGGAGTCCTGGACGTGGGGATGGCAGACGACGTTCGGTGCGAGAAGTGGGCTGGAGCTGTTCAGGGCGGGCCAAGCGCGCTACTGGATCGGTACGCATGACGACCGGCTGCGGTATGAGGGCTTGGTCTGGTAGCTTGTGAGGGATATTTCTAGGACGGTGGAGTGGGCGCTGGGGCAGGAGGCGGGGGCGAAGGGGGCAGTGGTTGGAGGCAGCGGGGGAGAGGACGTCAGGGTGCGGGAGGTGGGGAATGGGGAATGTTTTGTGCTGGAGTGAGGGAGTCCGAGGTGGTGCTCGGGAGTAGGTAGATGGAAAGGGGCGGTGAAGAAGCTTCGTGGCTGTGCGGCAGGGCAGTGTGTGCAGGTCGTTCGCGAGGACTGATGTGCTCAGGATCTTGTCTTCAAAAATAAGTGTGGAATCATCAACATTCGCTATCGTGAAAGACGGGCCCAGCCCAGGAGCATTAGGGCACGAAGACGGGCCATAGAAAACCAGCTTCCAAACGCAACAGACATCTCAAGCCATCCGTAGATGAGTATTCGCGGCCGTGACAGGAAACGCTTAGACAGATGAGTATGCTGACGTGAATATGCAATAACGGAGAGGAGAGTAGCCAACGCCCAGATCTCCACACATGCACCAAGGAATGCAGTGTGCACCAAGCCCCCCAGACCAGCATTGACGAGCGTCGGGTATCTACCAAGGAAAAGGAGAAAAACGGCGTGGGAAACGGCTACACAGGTCCCACCACAACGAGTCCGCCGGGATCGTGCGACTCCTGACTAGGCGACGGCTCGGAGCAGCTGCAGTCGCGCATCTGCTGGATAAAGGCGCAGTCCAGATCTAGTCAGGACGACTCGCTGGCGAAGAAGAGGACAATCTCGCCCCTGTCGTTGCGCTTCATGCGCATGTCCTTCCACAGCTCCTTCTCGGCGTCGGCCTTGTGCAGGGCGCCGTGGCGCTCGCGGTGGTACCGCTTCAGGGCCTTGTGCACGCTGACACCGCGGTCCGAGTCGGGACCCTTGTTGACGAAGGACATGAACAGCTCGGCGCGCGTGCTGACAGGGAGGGCGAGCTCGCCGGCTTCGGGGCGCAGCATGAGCTGGTTGTTGCCGTCGGGCGCGGGCGAGCTCGAGTTGGAGCGGCTGTACTCGATAGCCTTGGGCTTGCGGTCTCGCGGCGCCGGCGAGGCTGACGAGTCGTACTGGCGACGACGGGTGATCTGAGCGGATCCGTCCTTTTTCTTCTTCGGCCTGATCTTGACGAGTGCGGTGCTGGCCTTGCGCTCCTTCTCACGGCCTCGCTCCTTCTCCTTCTTGTCCTTCTTTTCTTTCTTGTCGCCCTTTGCCCTCTCCACCTTGATCTCTGCCTTCTTCTCCTTGTGCTGCTGAGCCTCCCACTCCCTCTGCGCGCGCATCAGCGCTTTCGAAGTTCCTTGCTTGGCGCGCTTCATGGGGCTCAGCGGGGAGTTTGCAAAGTCGCCAGAGTCGTCAGGCGAAGGCGGGAATTCAGGCCGGGCAAGCAGCCTAGTGAGGCCGCCGGTCAGGCCAGAGTGAAGCACGGGCGGCGCATCTTCCATGAGCGTGTCCTTTGCGGCGGACAGATCAAGCTCGGCGGGTGACCGTTTCCGTTTGCGCTCGCTCTTCTTGGAGGTGGTCTCGAGGTCCTTGTCCTTCTTCGACTTCTTCGACTTGGGCGCGGGCGTCGTGTACGAGTCAAACCGCTCGTTGGACGGACGGACGGGCTCGTCGCCGTATGCATAGCCGGTCTGCACGAAGGAGGCATCATCTGGCAGCTGGAAGGACATGACGTCGGCAATGGCGGGCAGGGGCGTCTCGTTTTGGTTGTAGGCGGGCGGGGCGCTGTCTTCGATCATGCGGCTCTCTGTGCGCTGCGCACTCGGCGTCTCGCAGTTGTCGAGGAAGTCGAACACATTGACGGCCGGCAGAGCAGCCTGCTCGTGGTATCCGAGCGAGTGGGCGGCGGGCGGCGGGGTGGGCGCGCGGGGCGGCGCATCGACGAGGGCCACGGCGTTGTCTTCGGCCGCATCCTGGACGTAGGCGTTGTGTGGCGTGAGCGCTTGCGAGTTGTTGTTGTTGTTGTTGTTGTTGCTGTTGTTGTTGTTCCGCTGCTGCTGTCCCTTCGGCTTCTTCTCCTTGTACAGCTTGCCTTGGTACTTCTGGTCTTCCGTTATGCACGCCTGCAGGGCATCGGTTAGTTATCGTTCGGGTGGGACAAACGCACGCCGAACGCAAATTTTCCGCGCGCAAACGATGCACACACAGCGCATGGAATATTGCGCTCAGAGCTGAAAGACTTTGCAGAGGCGTACCGTGTGGGTTCTGTAGCTGGTGCCCGGGAAGTGCACCATGCAGTCGAGGCAGGTGTAGGATGCGCCATAGCACTGGTTCCTGTGCGGGTCCAGCTTCTTCTTGGTGAGCACATCACCGCAGTTCTGGCCGGTCGCGATTAGCCTGAGCGCATCTCCAAGCGGGCGAGGGGCGTGTTGCGGAATGCGCGCTGGCGTCGAGGGGCACGCATGGGTAAACACTCACTTCGCATGAGAACGAGACCATGTTGAGGCAGATCAGACGGTGGACGGCAGACAGTGACAGGAGCGGTGAACAGAACAGCTGGCAAGACAGAAATAGAGGCGCAGAGGTCGGTGAGCGTGCGCGCCAGCATATACTCCCCTCTGTGCCCAGGTTTCAGATGGTGATTCGCAGCATCAACACCCAGGAAAACATGTTAGCGCATTCATGCGCCAGCCGGCCGCTAGCGAGACCCGGAGGCTGCGCTACAAGACCGCCCCCTGCATGCAAACGCTGCCAGGAATATCACGCGCCGGACCTGTCAGACGCCAGAGCTGTGCTGCATCCTGCCCGCAGACGCAAGCCACCGACGGGGACGTCACAGAACGGGTGGAGCTGTGGGTGCCAGCCTGACGATCGCCCGCCAGAGCGTGTTTTGCGGGCGTACCACCACACGCCCACTGTCCAGTCTTCGTGAGGGGTGGAGGGGTGGAGGGGTGCATCGCATGTAGAGATGCACTATTCGTGTTATCCATGCCTTCTCTCGTATCACATATTATGATTGCCTTTATTGAATACACGTTCGTTTTGCGCTTGCACGCGTGGCTGACAGACAGGCCTGTTGCTGGCGCTATTACCATGGCGAGCGCGTGAGCTCCCATTTGCCCAAGTCTACATGTACAATCTCTCGAATCCGCTACGTTGGTCTGCCCTCCTCCTGGTTTGCACCTCCCTGCCTGAGCATGGCGCCGTCGGGCCTATTCAGGACCACTGAGACATGTGTACATCTGCGAAGCCCGGCTGACCTGGCGAATTACGAGCAGCCGGGAGGACGGGTCAACCCTCGCTGCCCGGGTTCGTGCGGTGTCACCTGCTTCGTGTGCAGTGAGACATGTCGATCAAACTTCAAGGGCGAACAAGGGCCTCTTCACTGTTGTCGAATTGACTTGAGCACAGCAACACATAGGAGACGCACTTTCTGCGCAACGCCTAGAATGCCTTCAGAGCGTGTGTCTGAGAACTCGCAGCGTGGAGCTGTCGTCGCCACAGCGGGGCAGTGCCTTTGGCAAGCTGATAGCGCATACTTCCATGATTCTGCAGGTGATGTTTGCTTGTTCCGTAGTGCGATATGCCAACATCACGCAGCCTTCGGCTCTTTCTCGTCGTCCGCGCAGCCACAGTCGTAGTGCTTCGCTATCTCCTCGCAGTCAAATTCGGGCTTCTTCAACCGCTTGTTGACGACATTGTGTACAAAGCAGCCCCACTGCGCTGCAGCCTTCTGTGACGACACCTGCGGCGGGTACTTCTTGAGCACCTGACCGAAGTGCTCAGCGCACTCTCCGCAAGGGTAGAGTCGCTGGAAAAGGTGCACGTACTGCCGCAATGCTTCCTTTTCCTCGTCGGTGGGCTTCTCGGGGAAACGCGCGAAGTTGGTGTGCAGGAGTTTCCAGGCCGCGCGGCCTAGCTCTGCTCTATCACGCCGTGTCAGCTCTGCGCTCTCAGCACTGCGTCTGATGATCCTGAACGTACTTGGCTGTCGCATTCCCTAGCTTGGGCGCAATCGCGTGTCCTGTCAAGAGAGCCTGGCTGTCTCCGCTAAAGCGGCTCTGCTGCTGTCCGTTGTGTAGTATCGACGATGCGCTCGGCAATTGTGCTTTGTAGGGTCCGAGGAAGAGAAAGGACAGAGCGGCGAAGACAAGTAGGGCGAGAAAGGCAAAGCGTTTCGAGCGTATCATGGTGTCTATAAGGTCGTTTTGTAGTGGTTTGTGGTTTGTGGTTACAGAGGCATGCAGGAGGAATCGCTATTCAGGTCCGAAAGTATTGTGCGCGCATGTACCGTGGTTCAAGTGAAGTTACGAACCCTGGTGCGCGTCGACGTCTCTCAGGCCACGACGCCAAGATGTCTCCGACAGCCCATACGCGAACTTCATGTGGTGAGACGTCGTATTTGCAGGATGATGTAAACAGCGATCTATTTGGAAATTTTAGTACCGTCAGCATGCGTCAAGAGCACAAGATGCGATAGCAGCTGAGGCCTTTTGGTAGACTGCTGCGGCTGACTCAGGGCAGTGCCGGAAATGGCATCACCGATATCGCAGCTGTGGAGAGCTCACAGAACATCGAAAGCATCGACTTCCGAGATGACTTCCGAGGGTGCCGCGAACTGTCCAGTCACAACTACATATACCACACAACTCAACAACCGCCACACATATCGCATCCAACATGTCGGACTTTCCTCCCAAGCCCGTTGATACCATTGGTATGTGCAATGGCCGCAATTGCCACTGTGTTGGAGCTAACAAAATTCCAAGACTGGAGCAACATCGGCTTCAAGATCCGTGAAGGTAAGCTTTGTTTGCTTTTTGAAAGCGTCGATTCTAAATTGGGAAAATTGGGAAGTCGTGTCATGGCTGGTCAAAATGAGGAAGAGCTGGGAACATGCCTTGTACACAAGCCCGAGTGACACCTAACATCTCAAAGTTGCCGGACATGTCGAGTCACACTACTCTGTCGAGACCGGGAAATGGACAGAGCCAACTTTCGTCGAGGATCCCTTCCTGAGGATTCACGGCATGGCTCCGGTCCTGAACTACGGCATGCAGTGCTACGAAGGCATGAAAGCTTTCCGTTCGCCAGACGACACCATCAACATCTTCAGGCCAAACATGAACGCCGAGCGCATGCAGCACTCAGCCTCGTACATATCGATTCCTGAAGTACCCGTTGACCACTACCTCAAGTGCTGCAGCTTGGCGGTAGGCATGAACGCAGCCTATGTCCCGCCCCATGAGACTGGTGCAGCCATGTACATCCGTCCTCTTCTGTTCGGCAGCTCGGCACAGTTGGGCCTTAACCCACCCCAGGAGTACACGTTCGTAGTCTACTGCGTGCCCACTGGAGTCTACCACGGAAGCAACCCTGTCGACGCTCTGATCCTTGAGGACTTTGATCGTGCCGCACCAGTGGGAACCGGCTCGGCAAAGATTGGCGGCAACTACGCCCCTGTCCTGGTACACAGCGAGAAGGCATACAAGGCAGGCTACGGCATCACACTGCACTTGGACAGCAAGACCCGTAGCGTAGTCGATGAGTTCTCCACGTCAGCCTTTATTGGTGTGAAGAAGGATGGTGACAAGGTCAAGCTGGTTGCCTCTGGCAGCAAGAACGTCATCAAGAGCGTCACTGGAGACAGTATCCTCAAGATCGCGGAGTCTTTCGGCTGGGAGACGGAATCAAGAGAGGTATGTTGAAGTTGATGTTGGGGCCAATGGTAGTCTAACGCAGAGCAGATCCCCTACGAGGAGATCAAGGAGTTCGACGAAGTCCTTGCCGCAGGAACAGCAGCAGCTGTGGTCCCCATCAAGTCAATCACTCTGGTATCGAAGAACGACAAGATCACCTTTGCTGCAGCAGAGAAGGAGCCTGGCCCAGCTTGCGTCAAGCTGCTCACCACTCTGCGTGGTCTCCAGCAAGGCAAGATCGAGGACAAGCAGGGTTGGCTGTACAAGGTCGAGAGGCCCGCGCAGTTTGGCAAGACAGAGGTCAACGGCGAAGCCAAGGCTGTTGGACAGCTGCCTTGATCGGCTCTGATGACGAAGTAAATGAGGAATGACGACGATCTCCGACATCAACTCCAAAAGCACAGAACGATAGAATGCACAGACCATGAACATCAAGCTCTTCTGAAGTGACCATTGTTTGGAGCTCGACGCAAATCACGATTCAACACCAGCCATCTGTCGTGCACTGTCTGATCAGGAAACGTGCAAGTTCCGCGGTGTCGTACGTCATGTGTGGCCCCGCGTGCTTGCCCCACGTTCCGGCAATCCAGAAGTTCGGCAGGCAGACCTTACCTGCAGATGTGCAACGAGCTCTGAAAGTACACCGTCATACGTCCTGTGACCCTCCGAGCAGCACACAGCGACCGTCAAGTCGCACTATCTTTACCTAGGTCTCACAGACTCGGCGTCGCAGCGCGCCTGACAGCAACATGCCCGGTGGACTCAGCCGGCTAATGGACAAGGGCAGACACCACTTCCGCCAAACGCTTAGCCCGACTGACGATGCGTATCTTTCTTGTGAGCCAAGTGGTCAGAAACAACGGGTTCAGAGCTAATCTTGAACAGACCATGATATAAGGTGTGAGTACGCGACAACCGCCAGCAGCACTAGCGGCTGTACAGACTTGGCTGATGCGCCATAGTGATGCGAACGGATGTCGAGAGCATTAAGGATGACTGGCTCACAGACAACGTGCGTGTGCCTAGATGTCTGCTCGAATCCTCCGCTAATCCCGAGTACAGGCGATCGCATTCTGGCAAGAGTCCGTACCCACGTACCCCAAGTCTGAGCCGGCCTGATTGTGCCTAGATACCTCGAGCGCGAAGACCTGACGGCGTTCCCCAAGGCCTCGATCGTCCTCCTGCGCCCCTCGATGAGCTTCATGCTCATGCAAACACCCGAGCCACTCTCCCTCAAAGAAGCTCTCCCGGACTTCAGCACCACCACACACGTCTTCCTCCCCATAAACGATTGCGCCGATGTCACAGCGGCAGAGGGCGGATCACATTGGTCACTTCTCCTCGTTTCCGTAATCGACGGTGTAGCGTTCCACTACGACTCGATGTCCGCTAGCAACGACCGGGAAGCGCGGAGCACGACGATGAAGATGGAACAGCTGCTCGGGAAGAAGATTCGGTTCATACCGATGCACGACTCGCCGCAGCAGGAGAACGGCAGCGACTGCGGCGTCTTCGTCTGCGTGCTGATGAAGCATCTCCTGCTCAAGCGGCTGCTGAGGGCAGATGCGAGCAGGAAGATCAGCATGAGCATGAAGGACGCACACATCAATGCGCGCGACGGGCGGAAGCAGATGCTGAAGGTTATCGAGGACAGGAAGAAGGAGGGCGAGAGACGGCGCTCGTGAGTGCTCTGCAGATGATCGATAGCAAGACGTCAGCTAACAACCTCACAGACGCAGCCGTTCACCCTACCGACCGCACTCGGCGCAGTCGAAGAGCCCGCCTCGCATCGGCGCCGAGCAGGAAGAGGAGAAGAAGCATTAGAGCGTGCAGGAGCACATGCTTAGACCCTTTTACTGCAGCTTCTCCTCGCTGTAACCTGTCCAATCACCGCCCATGGGCCGTTCGAGAGGCAGGCTCGAGAGCACGAGTATGACATGATTATCACGAAACGACAAACTGCAAGTTACGGACACTACATTTTATACATGATTGCATGCACGACATTTAGACAGACGAGGCATCACGCGGAGTAGCAGGGTGCACGTTATATTTAATCATTCGAGTGAACGTGCGCTCACCACCAGTGATAGTTGCACTACTTGCTCGACACGATGCCTGACTCTGTGAAGCTTGACCTAGCTTGCGCGATAGCTCTGCTGGACTTGCACCGCAGTCCGAGCTCGGATCGGCAAAGGCGTGCTCTCACAGCGCCGATGATCATTCGCCCTCACCCACGCCGTTCCTGCATCTCTCGGTGGCTGTGTCATCCCCTGCCCCGCATTGCCCTCAAAACTACCCCTCCATCATGTCTCGCGCCCTCTCCTCTCTCACTCGCCTCACACCGCTCCTGCGCACCACCGCACCACTCGCCCACTTTTCACGCTTCAGCACTACAGCACGCAACATGGGTGTCCGCAAGACCGTTCTCGTCGAGGGCAGCGGCCCGTCGCCGCAGCAGGGTGACACCGTCACGATGCTGTACACGGGCTGGCTCAAGGAGGACGGCAAGAAGGACGGCAAGGGCAAGCAGTTTGACACGACTGAGAAGCCTGGCCGCGGACCGTTCAAGACGCCCATTGGCGTCGGGCGCGTCATCAAGGGTGCGTTTACTCTGCTGACTATGCGGTTGACCGGCTGCGACTATGCGGTCGACCGGCATTGCGGCGTATCTTGCGGTTGACCGGCTGCGACTATGCGGTTGAGCGGCATTGCGACGCATCATGGCTGACCTGATGACACCAGGCTGGGACGAGGGCGTCGTCCAGATGAAGCTCGGCGAGAAGGCGAGGCTGGATATCAGCTCCGACTTTGCGTACGGCAGCCAGTAAGTCGGCACCCTCCTGCAACATTACTAGTCTAACGCGACGCAGGGACGTCGGCGGCGGTCTGATCCCGGCCAACTCGGAGCTCATCTTCGAGGTCGAGCTGAAGAAGATCAACTAAGCAAAAGAGGATTCGTGGATGAGGACGAGAGACGCGCTGAGCGGGGATGGCGAGCTGTTCACGCTGGAGGGTACTCGTCTCACAATGAATCTCATAAACGAGCAGTTATGTGCACTCGCTGTGATGAATTGTTCCTTGTTACACTCCCCCATGGCCATTGACGTGGTGTCGACGCTGATGGAGCTGCAGACGCAGGCTCCAAGCGCCACAGGCACGCTGTCAGAGACTGCGGTGCAGAGGTCGTCGACAGCAAACGTGGTTCAGACAGTCGACAGCAAACGTGGTTCAGACAGTCGACAGCAAACGTGGTTCAGACAGTCGACAGCAAACGTGGTTCAGACAGTCGTCAGCAAACGTGGTTCAGACAGTCGACAGCAAACATGGTTCAGATAGTCGACTGCATTACATAATCAGTCACTTGTGTCATGGATCTATGCTATTCTAGATGCAATTCGTCTTTTGTACAGGTATGCTACATCCCCGCCCAGCCCATCAGTACTGGAACTTGGTCCGCTCAGGGTCGGCAAAGGTGCCGTTCTGGCGGGCCTGGGCCCAGTCAATCTTGCTCCACCAGGCGCGCAGATAGGCGTCCTTGCCGTTGACGCCGTAGTCGCGCAGCCAGGCGTGCTCCCAGGTGCTGACGCACAGCAGCGGCACAATGTCGACGCCGCCCAGCGGCTTCTTCGGCGGCTGCACGTTGGGCTGCTTCGCGGCGGACCCAAAGGCGCCGACGTTGTTCAGCTCCGTGTGCGACTCGGCGCTGTGCGTCGACAGGTCGTGGCTCTGGCGGCGGTAGTGGGCCCCGCTCAGCGGCGTGCCGGCCAGGTACGTGGGCAGGATGCGCAGCCCGCCCGACTGGGTGGTGTCCTTGAGCTGGACGAGCCACACGAAGCCCGGGCCGAACATGGCCGAGGCGGTGGCGATAAAGGTCTCGCGCAGGGTGTCGACCGAGGCAAAGTCGCGCTGCAGCTGGTGCAGCAGGTCGGTCGGCGGGGTCGAGACGAGGTCCGGGTTCGTGTTGATGCCGCGGAAGAAGAAGTGGTTGTTGAAGGCCATGCTGGCCAGGTTGAAGGCGTAGGCGCGCATAGGGTCGCGCGCGAACTCGATGACGAGCGACTTCATGTCCTGGCCCTCAAAGGGCGTGCCCTGCGTGACGCCGTTGAGCTCGTCGACCAGCTGCTGCTGCTTCTGCGAGAAGGCCGTGGCGAAGCCGTCCCGCGACAACAGCCCGGGGATGCCGTCCGCGACGAGCTGCTGGTGCCGCTCCAGCGACGGCACCGTGTAGAGGCTGCGCGCGGCGCTGGGCGCGATGCGCGTCCGTGTCTGCGAGTTGCTGTCAGCGCGCCGCTCTCGAGACCCGCGCCGGGGGGGTCGCATACGCTCGCAGCCGAGGCCGCAGCCCGGAAAGGAGAGGCCGCAGGCCGCCTGGCGAAGCACCGCAGAATCGTCATGGTCGCGAGGTGATGAGGCGGAAGACGAGCCCAGTAGTCCCGACACCTCGACGTTGGCTGTGCTAACATTTTGCCCGGGGTCGTCTGGCGCCAAGGAACCCGGGCCCCGCAGCGCCCAATCACCGCGCGTTTTCGCCAGCCAGCGCAGCGTTGCCCAAACCGCAGCCGCCTTTGCGTGTTTCACCCGCGCGACTGCTCGCTGCCGTGAGCCATACAAAAAAACCTGCGCTAGTCGAGTCTTGCTGCTGGCAGACGACGTTACTAGAAGCTCTCGTCCACTCGACGCCTCCCCGCTCTATTCCGGGCACGCTGCGCTGCAGAATGGCTGGCCACGAGCGAGCCCAGTGTGCAGTGGGGCCCGCCTCTTGCGGCTCTCGTGCGTTTCTCCATGGGCGAACATGGTCAGGATGTAGATGTGCTCAACCGCTTCCTCTGTTCTAGTCTGCCTGTTTCCTTCGTTCGAGTCTGCCTGTTTCTCCGCTCTGGTCCGCGTGTTTTCTCCACTCTGGTCTGCGTGTTTTCTTCGCTCTAGTCTGCGTGTTTCCTCCGCTCTAGTCTGCGTGTTTCCTCCGCTCTAGTCTGCTTGTTTCCTCCGTTCTAGTCTGCTTGTTTCCTCGTTCTAGTCTGCGTGGCTCCTCGTTCAGTCTGCGTAGTTCCTCGTTCAGTCTGCGTGGCTCCTCGTTCAGTCTGCGTGGTTCCTCGTTCCCTTCGTCTGCGTGTCTTGGGTTTCTTCTGTCCTGCTGTTCATCTTCAGTTCGCGGTCTGGTACCCACCTCTTCTTCAGCCTTCCTTTCGTACCAGCTGGACTGCTTCACATCTTCGCCATGGCCAGAATATCGACGCTCCCCGCTTTCCTCCTCTTCGCAACAGTAGTCACATCGACGCAGGCGGCCAGCCTCCTTCTCCGACAGGCGCAGACATGTGGAGGCGTGCAGGGCCTGCAGCAGTGCGGCGGCAGCTTGCCCTCTGATTTCTGCTGTCCAAAGGACTCGACTTGCATGAACCTGAACAGCGCAGACGTTCAGTCGGTCATCTGCTGTCCGGCAGGCCAGGACTGCGCCTTCATCCAGCCCATCACCTGCGACGTCACCCAGCTCAATGCAACCCTCTACCCGGACAACCAGATGCACCTGTCCAGCACGACCGGCGTTGAACTTCCAACATGCGGCGCCAAGTGCTGTCCGCTGGGCTACACATGCAGCAGCGGCATGTGCAAGAAAGACGAGACGGCACCGACACCCACATCGTCGGCCACCCCGTCACCGTCCGCTTCGTCACCGTCCGCCTCGTCGCCGTCCGCTACCAAGCCTGCCTCGGAAGCCGGCTCCTCCCAGACAAGCGGCTGTCCCACGCCTGTGTCCGTCGAGCAGGGCTTCGACGGCAAGTCCTTTGCAGCTGGTCTCTTCCCCGGCCTCGTCATCGGCGCGCTCGGCGCCATTGCACTCATGTGGCTGATCAACAAGCGCCGCTCGACGCAAGCCGAGAAGAAGTACTCTGGCGACTTTGGCCATGTCGCGCGTCAAATCAGCGACCCCATCTACGACCCCGAGCACGCAGCACGCGTCGACTTCATCCGCCGGCCGTCGCACTCGACCCACCGCTCGCCCAACTCGTACCGCTCCAACACGGCCATGGTCTCCAACGGCATGCCCTCCAAGCCCACTATCGGCACCGGCCTCACCCCCCGCATCAGGAGCATGTGGGACCGCACGCCCAAGCTGAACTTTGGCTTCCCCACCTCCGCCCCGGGGCTGCCCTCGAACCCGAATCCCAAAGTCGCGCGGCCGCCCCCCGCCGTGCGCGCAGGCAGCAGCGACCGCGACCCGTACAAGACGCCGACCGTGACGCCGGCGCGCGCCGCCTCGCAGCGCCGCACAAGTCGCTCCTCGCGCTCGCGCCGGCGCGACCCGGAGATGAGCGAGCGCGGGCGGGCGCAGCGCGACAACCCGCGCCCGGCGCCGGAGCGCGAGCACAGCACCGAGACCATCGACGTGCTCATGCCGGCGCCGCATCTGAGCTTCCTCGCGCCGCCCAAGGCGCCGGGCATGCGCGAGAACCGCGATACGTGCGACAGCGGCACGACGACGTTTACAAAGCTCATGGAGCGCGCGGGGTTTGACGATGATATCGAGCGGGGGGTGAAGAATCTCAGTTCGCCGGCGAAGCGCTTCTAGCGAGTGGATGCGAGGATGACATTTATGAAGTGGATGGGTAATGATTTCCTAGTCGTTGTCGTTTTCTTGTTGTCGTTGTTGTTGTTGTCGTTGTTGTTGTCGTTGTCGTTGTCGTTGTCGTTGTCGTTGTCGTTGTTGTTGTCGTTGTTGTTGTCGTTGTCGTTGTCGTTGTCGTTGTTGTCGTTGTTGGGGTAATGAGCAGTAGACCTGCTCGCCGCTTGCCACGGCTGGAGGACGTTAGATACCAGGCATGGACGCCCCCTTTTTATTCTCCCTTCTCTTTTCGATTCTACGCCTGGTTCGGATTGTGCAGCTTTGACAGCATTAAACTACCCGTAACGTCTCGTTCGACTCGCGGTGCGACGTGATGTGATGTGTCGGCTCTTGCCCGTGGCTTCAGCACTTGCCGTTTCTGGTGAGCACGCGGTCTGCATGCTTGTGGCGTGTATTCGACTCCAGCCTTGCGCATGGTCGAAGAAAGTTGCAGCGTGGAGCAGCTGCACGCGGGACAGTGCTGCCAACACCCACGAGGTGAAGTCGTCCTACCCTAACCGTCGTCCTACCCTAACCATGCGACCCAGCACGGTCTGCTGCGCGTCTTACACCACGTTGCCACAGGTTGCTGTTCTTGGTGATCACGTGTAGATCTCCACGCGCGCGCACCGTCCCGAGCAAGAAGAGGGCGTTCTCGGGCCGCTGGTCTGGGAGCGGAGCTGCACCCAGCCTGGACCTGCGTCCTTTGTCAACGCCTGAGAATCCTTTATTCCAGGTAGTCCCTATGAGAAGCTGAATCTCCTGTGCATGGCCCTGTCCCCTTGCACATCTCTTTCGCAGTCCACTATTGAAGAGTCCTCTACGCCGCTCAGGGACTTGTTGTGGAGCATAGCTGGCCGTCGAGCTGCGCGCACCGTCGACTCGGAACGTCTCCTTCGCAGTGGGCCACATGAGAGGCCTGAAACACGACTGCCATGCGAACCTCTAGCCGCCCTGCGGCCGCTTTCGAGACCGTCCGTCACAGCTTGGCGGGCGGCTGTATCGTAGTCGACCAATGGGAAGCCAGAGACGCGCGAAAGCAGCAGAGCCCAATATCTTGCAGTGCAGTCATGGAGACGGCCTACGCAAGGTCGCCTCGGACGGCAGCGGGAATCAGGCGCGTTGCCGGTCTTCCAGCACCCTACATATATCCTCACCGGCCCCTGCACATGTGAAGGGACCTGCTGCGCTCCTGTCGTCAGACGTCATCTGTCACTACCCCACCACGCGCCTACCTACTCTCTATCTGGGCGGCAGCTAGCACGTCCGTCTGCGAGTGAACCAAGATTCGAGTACCTTTCATTGTGCCAGCAGCCCCTCCCACGACCTTGGAGCAGCATCTTGCAGCAGTATGGAGGGCCGTAAGCAGGGAAGGCCGGAGGAGGAGCTCTTCCTGCGATATGATACAGGCCCGGCCACGCCCACAGTCGGGCCCCTGAGAATACAGAAGCAGTCGCCGACGTCGAAGAGCCCGCCGCCGCGAACAGACTCGGCTGGCAACGCGAGCAAGCCGCCAGCTTTCTCGCGCCCACCGCCCATGCCCTCGTTTCCCGCGCCGCCTTCGAGTCCGCCCACCGTCCCGCCTCCCACCGCGCCTCTCCCGTATCCCGTAGACAACGAGCCGCCTGTGCTCAGCCAGGGCAGATACACGCCGCTCAGTGAGCGCGAGCGACCCGCAAGGAACGCGACCCCGCCACAGCCAGACGGCCGCAGACGAAGCTCAAACGCAGCGCCAATCCCCTTGTCGCCGGAATCGCGCGCTCGATTCGACGCAAACGACCCAAACAGACCGAGCGTGGGCGGATATGGCGGGTCGATCCAGCCCTCGCGGCTGGCCGAGCGACGAGGCACAGCGCCCAAGCCGCTCCCAGACTCGCCCGGTCCAGAAACACCCGACAAGGACGGGCTGTTTGCAAAAGCCCCGCAGAGGAAGGGCAGCACAGAGCCGAACCCGTTCCCCGAGTACCACCAGCAGTACTGGCCTCCGCCGAATGCGAACACTAGCGCGGGCGCATCCTCGAGCCAGCCGGTGCCGCAGGCACTCAGCATCCCCAACCCCGGAGGCATCAACCGTCTGAGCTCGACAGCATCGACATCCACCGTGAAAGCACAGCGCGGCTCGCCCCCACCCCCCGAGACGCCCATCATTCCACCGCCTGGCGGCGGCATTGAAGCGCGATTTGCAGCTGCTGGAATAGCGGGGACGTCGACTTTGACGAGCCTGCAGGCGCAGAGCGCTCAAAATGCGGCAGCTGCGCAAAGAAACCAAGTCTATGCGAACCAGCAGCCTCGACCGGTCATCAGCTCGCCTGTCCCTAGCCAGCAGCAGCACCAGCAGCAGCACCAGCAGCATCAGCAGCACCAGCAGCAGCAGCCCATTCAGAGGCCTTGGACTCCAACAGAACAGCCAGGGCAGACACCCTATGGCCAGCCACAAGTGTATCAGGGAATGGGTGAGGCACAACCCGGCGCTACCAGCACGCCTCCCCAAGGCCCTCTTCCACAAGCACCAAGTGGTGTGGGCAACGTGTCTTCGCCGCCTCCCAGCAGCATGAGACCAGAGCATCCTCTGACGCAGGATATGGGTCGTATGACCGTAAACGATGAGCCACCGCCATCGTACTCGAGCATCCAGCAGGCAAACGCCCAACAAGCACAGCGACACGCGAACGAGAAGGGACAACAACCACAGCCCGCTCCCCAGGGCGTCTCGTTGACAGATCCAATGCAGGGCCACCCTGCCTTTGCAAACGATCCGCGGCCTCAACAGGCAGGTCCGTCACAGCCCGCAGAGGTCGTCTCGCCAACCCCAACAGCACAACAGGCTCTGCCCCAGATCCAGACATCCCAACCAGCCCACACCCCGAGTCCTGCTCCAGGGGCCGGTCCAGCGTCCCCTCCACCTCTTCCCGAGGGGTGGATTGCACACCTGGATTCGTCTTCTGGCCAGTACTACTACATTCATCTCCCTACACAATCCACGCAGTGGGAATTCCCCAAAGGCCCTACCCCACTGAATCTCAACGAGCCGTTGTCTCCGACAGGCACCTTTGTCAACCCTCTAGCATCACCATCCTTTGGCAAACAGCCTCTGGCATCGCCTGGATTTCCAACGCAGACGGTCGGCTACTCTAGCGACTTCGGCATGGCGCCACTCGCGACACCAACTGCAGCAGGCTTCACCGGACCACCCCCGACGGCGGGCGTCGACACATACAAGGTACAGCCCACAAATGGCGTGTACTTTGGGCCTTATCTCAGATACACAAACATGGATCTTGAGCGAGGATTGTGGCTTGGATCGATTCTGCTCGTCTCAAACACCCCACATCCTCCGACGATCCACATCCACCAGAGTCAAGACCTGTCGCCGAACCCTCGACAGCTCAAGGCAAACCCCATTTACACTCATCAAACATGGATCTTCTACCGATACGACATCGACTTGAAAATGGACGAAGAGCATGCAGCTAGATGGACTTATGCCATTACCTCGCATCTCGGCTGCACTCGCTACGAGTTCCTGGTCGCCGGCCGCCACGAGACGAGCTGGAGATTTATCGCTCATTCCGGCAACGATTTCGCGCTGAACGTGAGCGCCAACGAGCGCACCAAGCTCGGCGGCATAGGCCTCATGTGGAAAGATATCCTGCAAAAGAACACAGAGTGCGGAGGTTTCCATGTCCAACTGGGTCTTGGCGGCCAGATCTACGCGGACAGGTTGTGGAAAGAAATTCCTCTGTTGAAGCAGTGGACTGCCACCAGCGGGAAAGAAGCACGCAAAAACGCCCCTTGGACAGCAAAGCATGAAGAGGAAGTTTGCCATGCCTACTTCCATTACTACACGAGCCACTTTGACCAGCCGAACCTAAGAGAAGCGTTCGCTCAAATCCCCCACGTCCTTTCGCTCGACGATCATGACATGTGAGTAAACCCTGTCCCCGATCAATGGCATTACTAACGTTCTGTAGCTTTGATGGCTTTGGCTCATACCCAGAGTATATGCAATTCTCGAATATGTTCAAGAACATCGGGCGCCTTGGTATTGAAATGTACCTGCTGTTCCAGCACCACACTACGCTGGAGATCCTTCGCAATGTCAGCAGCGACATTGATCTCTTCACCGTTACTGGCACCGGCTGGCATTTCATCAAGTACCTCGGCCCATGCGTCACAGTCGTGGGACCCGACTGCCGTTCTGAGCGCAACCCGCATCAGGTCATGGCCGGACCGACATACCAAGGCATATTCCCCAAGGTTGCAACACTGCCGCCGAGCGTGCAGCACTGCATCTGGATGGTGCCGGTGCCAATTGTCTATCCCCGCCTGGAGTCTGTCGAGCATCTTGCTCACTCCATGGCGACCGGCAAGAAGGCAGTTACTGGCACTTTCAATATGCTTGGCAAGGTTACTGCCGGTGTTGCTGGCGTTGTTGGAGCAAAGAGTGTAGTTGGCGACGGCTTCAACTCAATCAAGAAGGCTGTTGGCAAGTCTGGCCTGATGAGCGGCGTTCTGAGTCCATTTGGAGAGATTGATCTGCTTGACGAGCTGAGAGATATGTGGACTCATGAATCAAAGGTAAGCTTTTTGATCGTACAGCGTAGGGTTCTGCTGACAGCCTCAGGATCTTGAGCGCACATACTTGATTCGCACACTTCAAGGCATCGCTCATAACAAGTCATTGCGTATGACATTTTTCTCGGGAGCTGTCGACTGTTGCGGTGCTGGACTTGTGCATGACCCAGCGAGGCCGCAGGACCACAAGACCATGTACCAAATCATCTCATCCTCTGTGGTCAACGGACCTCCCGGCAACTACGTGCTCCGACTGTTGCATAACAACCGTGCGCTATACGTACCGCAGAACGGTCATCGCAGCAATCACCAGCCTTCAGATACCAAGGAAGACATGATGGAGATCTTCACGCAGGACGTAAATGGCCAGCCCCGCGAATACCGGCGCCTCATGGGCCGCAGAAACTACGTCGCCTGTGTCATTTACGATCCCGAGATTGTCAACGGTACATTCGGGCAAGCAATGCCTGGAAACGGCGGCGGGAGATTGAGCCTGGCGGTGGACTTTATGGTGCAGAACGATGGTGGCTACAGTGCGCCGATGAAGTATGGACCAGTCATTGTGCCGAGCTTGGAGTACGGAAGGTGAGCGGCCTGACGGCATGCACCTTATGCACGAGTGTTTTGTTGTTGCGTTTCAGCGGTTGCATGGCAAGGAATTAATTGATGTTCGTGTATCTATTGCCTTGAGCTTCTCGCGTTTCGCAGGCTCTCGGACAGTGATATCTGCGAATGTGTCCAACTTGAAAGCTGGAATTGATACTTCGACACAAATATAACAGTTGTACATATGCTCGATACCATGCCGCAGGCGCGCCGATCCGATACCGGGAACGGTGTTCTGTGTTGTGCAATGACGACTCGCTCCTAGCGCGAGTCGGCTTCACACGCTTTCTCGCGGACGATCGCATTCACGACCGCAACACCACAATGGCAGCACCTATGGTCTCGAAAACAGCGATACCACGATTCTTGCTACCGCAAAGGTCCTGGGTGATTACGAATGCTTTCAGACCCACGACACGATGCGTAGTTGAAGCGAGGCGGCATCGCTGTTCAGCAGCTCCTGAGCGATGCGCCCCGAACCCGGTGACCACCGCGTTACAACGACAACGCGCACTGCAATCTCAGAGACAGTCCGAAAGCTTCGCTGCCGGCTACGCGTCTGCCCTCGAGTTTCGTCGCAACTTCAGCGCCACCGCACCGCAACGCAAGGATCACCACTTCGACACGCTCAAGTTTATCCAGCGTTTGAAAGAGGAAGGCTTTACAGATGAGCAAGCAGAAGGCATGATGAGGGTGCTGGGAGACGTCATAGAAGAAAGGTGCGTCGCGCATGCAGCACCTGCAAGGGACCAGGCTGACACCTCACAGCATACAAAACCTCACGCGCACCATGGTCCTGCGGGAGGATCAGGAGAAGGCCACATACACGCAGAAAGTCGACTTTGCGAAACTGCGATCCGAGCTCATGACGGCCGACTCGACCGAGTCCTCGCTGACTCGCGCGTCGCACGAGCGGCTGACCAACGAGCTGGCCAAGCTGAATTCACGCCTGCGAGACGAGATACAGCGAACTCAGGCGTCCGTGCGGCTGGACTTGAATCTCGAGAAGGGTCGCATCAGGGAGGAGGCAAATGTCCAAGAGCTCAAGTTGAAGGAGACCGAGACAAGGATCGAGCAGGAGACGGCGCAATTGCGAGAGCGACTGGAGGCAGTCAAGTTCTCTACGCTGCAGTGGCTGATGTACGTGACAGCAGTCTGCTATGTGGCTCTAGTTGGCATTGCTAATCCGTTCGCAGGGGTGTTTGCACGGGTACTGCTGCGCTCATGCTCGGTGTTTGGCGTTTGTTGATGTGAAGCAATCGCGCTTGAAACACCCACGAGACGTGCGCATGGACGGGCTAACTACTGGAAACATGTGTAGGGCTGTGTACACACAAAGGATCGGGCTACTTTCGGCAGAACAACGGGCCACGGAGACCGAGGACGTCTCCAGCACATCCCTGCTTCTCACGCTACAGCAGCTACGCACCCATAGTTCATGTACCAGGTATGCGCTGCACGAAGGATGCGTGCTGCAGCGGACGGGGAGCCGTGGGCGGGCCCGATACGATGTGCAGACGCTGGACAGCGCAACGTGTCGGTACACCAGCCATACCGTTGCTCTGGTATCAGGAAGACGCGGCATTGCAACGCTGGCGGCGAACTGCCCCTCATATGATGCAATTGCAGGCAGCCAGCCTGCTTCGTCCAGTGTCTCAACATTCCCATGCAACGACTTCCATGTTGTGATCGAAAGGAATGCATCTAAGGGGTTCTGGCATAGGTATTAATGCAGCCTTCATCGCATGTGGCACGACTCATGGGCGGTGGTTCAGGCTTGACGTCTGCGAATGGCCCGGGTTTCTAGCCTGTTCCACGACAGCGCGTGATTGGCCCCCAGCATGGCATGGTTCACCAGCCAGGCTCGCTGGCAGCCGCCCATTGCAGCGTGACCTGGTGCGACACCCGTCCGAGTGTTGTTGACGTTGAAGGCGGCAGCAGAGGATTTGGATGCAGCAGACGCTGAGCAGCGCATTTGCACATGACAAGAGATCACATTTAGGTGTGCCGACTGTTTGTGTACACAGAGAGCCACGCCAGCTAGCCCTCTGGACCCCTCATTGCCAAGAGGACATAGAAACCTGGAGCAACAGAGGAAGTGTGTAGAGACCAAGAAGCGTGTGCAAGGCAAGCAGCCTCGCGGCAAGCAGGCAGGGCATGTGATCGAAACGGCGTCTGGAGAAGGCGCAGTGGGGTGGTGGTTGTCCATGGGCAGTCGCTCCTTGGCGCCGTCTTCACCTGTCTAGACAGCCGCTCGCTTCCTCCCAATCTCCCCAAAACAACTCGACAAACTCTTCCGTGAACCTCTACAGCACACCGCCTTGTATCCTTCCAAACACATCTCCACCCAGCCCAGACTCTCTCTCTCAGTACCCCCGTACACCGCACCACCGACACAATGGCGAACGAGGTACGTGACCCTTTATCTGCGCCCTCCCCGCCGTTGCTCCCCGGCGGGATGCCCCTCTGGCGCTCAACCCCGGCCACAATGATTGTCAATAGAGGCTAATGTGACGGCCCCCAACAGCGCGAGAGGTACGCAGCGTCGCCCGCCGAGTCCGCACGACCGCGTTATTGACGTCGCAACAGCAAGACTTTCCTCGCCAGGCTTTGCGAACAGGCTGAGCGCTACGATGGTAAGTGCTGGCATGTCCAACGTGTCAGCCGCGCATGCTAACGGAGCGCCTCGCAGAGATGGTCACGTACATGAAGGTCAGTCGACAGCCGCACACGCACACGCCTCTGCACTCACGTACTGACTCTCCTGCAGGAAGTTGCCAAGGTATGCCCACACCGTTTCGCCAGCCGTGCCAGCATGCAGCCGCGGCGACGCTGCAGCGCCAGATGATGTGACCTAACCCACTGCAGATTGGCGGTGAGCTCACTGTTGACGAGCGCAACCTCCTGTCCGTCGCCTACAAGAACGTCGTCGGCACACGACGTGCCTCGTGGCGCATCATCTCCTCGATCGAGCAGAAGGAGGAGTCCAAGGGCTCTGAGAAGCACGTTGGCACCATCCGCGACTACCGCCAGAAGATTGAGACGGAGCTCGAGCAGGTCTGCCAGGATGTCCTGAATGTCCTCGACGAGTCTCTTATTCCCAAGGCCGAGTCTGGCGAGTCCAAGGTCTTCTACCACAAGATGTGCGTTGCAACGGGCCTGTTGAAATCACTGCAGCGCTGACACCATGCAGGAAGGGTGACTACCACCGTTACCTCGCCGAGTTCGCGTCGGGCGAGAAGCGCAAGGTCGCTGCAACCGCCGCACACGAGGCTTACAAGGTATGACGCAATCAAGATATGCGCGAATGCAGATCAGATGACTGACGAGATGAATAGACGGCCACGGACGTTGCTCAGACTGAGCTCACTCCCACTCACCCCATCCGTCTGGGTCTGGCGCTCAACTTCTCGGTCTTCTACTACGAGATCCTGAACTCGCCCGACCGTGCTTGCCACCTTGCCAAGCAGGCTTTCGACGATGCCATTGCTGAGCTCGACTCCTTGTCCGAGGAGTCCTACCGCGACAGCACCCTCATCATGCAGCTTCTCCGTGACAACCTCACCCTCTGGACATCGTCGGATGGCAATGAGGCTGAGGCTGCTGACTCTTCCGCCCCCAAGGAGGAGAAGGCCGCTGACGCCGAGGCCGCCGCTCCTGCCGAGCAGAAGAGCGAGGAGGCACCAGCTGCCGCCCCTGCTGCCGCCTAAGCAGTTCCTACCTCTGTCGACCGGTTCATCGCCAGTCACCGTCTCCTAGTTCCGGATAGACGAAGGAGGCTGCTACGGCAGCGAGCGTCCTACGGAGTTGTATGTGTCCTGTGATTTTGAAAATTGGCTTTAGCAGCGAGCGGGTCGGATGGTCAAATTCCCCATGACTGATGTGTTTCCCTTTACTCTCCTGTATCACCCGCACTGTCCTCATCGAGCATGCAGTCTACTGGGGCCGCGTTTATTGCGCGACCGCCTAGATATTTGGTATCCTTTGTGCAGAGGGCACTAATACTGCGTGTGGAGATGGAGGGTTTGGCGTGGTGCCTCAATGCAATCCCCCTATTCCCCTGTTCTTTGACTTTGCCCATATGAACGACCCCTTTTTGCAGCTTGACTCGCGCTTGCTCAGACTACTGTCTTTAATGCCCCGTACTATGTCTGCGGGTTCACCTGAAGAAACGGGATATAGATTCGAGAGATGCTGACAGTCACACCGAGACCATGCGGTGGCTGTTCCATGGGCCTGGGTCCACCCCACTAAAAAGTCTGGCGGTGAATCGACAACCCCACTGTGTTCATCCCCCACATCCACGATTGCTGAAGCCTGAATACATGTCTTCACCAGCCGTGCAGTCATTTTGAGGGGTTTGCGTATACAGCGGCCATGCCCTGAGCCACGCGAATTCACGGTCAACGTACCACGAACGGCCAGCGCCTGCCTAGAGCCCACGGCCAAACGCACCGCACTTGGACTCGACGCATACACACAGCCCGGCGTCGCAATGGCGTACACACACAACTACTACCACATCCTCGGCCTCGACGCGCCTGGCCCCGCGTCTCCGGCCGCCCGCCCCAAGAGCGCCGAGCTGCGCCGCGCGTACAGGACTGCGCTGCTCAGGGCGCATCCGGACAAAGCCAGCACGACTGCGACCGCGACTGCAGCCAAGGCGGAGCGAGGGCAGAGAGGAGAAGTAGCAGGAAAGGGAGGCGCCGCATACACGGTCGACCATGTCAGAGAGGCGTTCCGCGTCCTCGACGATCCGGCGAGCAGGGCGCGGTACGATGCCTGGGTCGTCACGACTCCGCACTTCCTATCCTCGTCTGCGGGGAGTCACTTGGGTACCGCTGCAGCTGCATCGGGCGTGCAGACGCTCAGCGCGGACTTTGTGCTTGGCCTGGATGTGCTGGATCTCAGTGACTTCCGCGAACTGGACTCCGGCCCCGAACAGGAGGTGGAGTGGTGCCGCGCGTGTCGGTGTGGTGAGCAAGTGGGGTTTCGTATCCGAGAAGAGGATCTTGTGGATGCGGAGCAAAGGGGCGAGGGGGAGGTGCTTGTTGGGTGTCAGGGGTGTAGTTTGTGGGTCAGAGTTGGGTTTGGAGTTGACGAGGGCTGAGGTCGGGAGAAGGGGGGGAGATGTGTGAAAGCATGTGTGCGCGGTGCGGATGATGGTGTTGTGTTGCCTTCAGCCTGGTGCTCTGATGCAGCTTGCGCACGGCATCTGCTGGGGTCGCGGGAGGCGAGGAACAGGATATACGAGCTCGTCGCGTCGAGCAGGCGACTATTTGCACTGGAATGGTTTTTGCTATCTTGCGTACAAGTGCTCACGGCCTGGAGGTAGCCGCGGTGTCTGTCATCGCCCACAACACACCCCAGCTCGACGCCGAATACAGATCACCATCCACGGCTTTGCAGGTCCCCAGTCCAATATACACTTCGTCGCCGTCCTCATCCAGCTCGTCGCGGTCCTTGACGCGCTCCCCCGTCTCTGCGAAGTGGTCATGTTGATCGCCTCGGCCCAGGCCTCGGGAAGCTCCAGATGAGCGACGTTACCGCAGATTGCCAGCTCGGCGCGCAGGAGCTTCAGGTGCTGTGCTAGAGTGACTCGCTCAGCCGGGATATGTTCCAGGTCCACTGCAAGTCGTCCGCTGCTCCTGTGACCGTCAGCCTTGCGCGGGCAGAACGACATGTTGACTTAGACTCTCTCTCAGCGCCCCCATGTCAGGCGTTGTGCGGTGAATCTCGGTGAAGTCGAGAACACCGCACTCGAACGGACGGTGGGCTCTTCTTGAGGTAGGGCTGCGTCATGCGGACTGCAACCGCTGGATCCATATCGAAGATGTCCAGACTCGGGGGCTTCGTATGCCAATGTGCCGCCAGGGCGAGCGGGGGGGATGCGGTGAGCGACGCCATGCTGGCTGGTGACGAAGGTAGCTTCTAGGTGGAAAGAGAGGAGAGAGTGATGTAGGTGGGACTTGGAGAAAGAAACGAACGGATGGTGTCGGTGAGACTGCACCTGGAGTGACAATTCCCTTCGCTTCTATGGTTTACTTGCGCACTGCACCTTGGATGTTTGCCCCCTGCTTGTTCTGCGGATCAGTGGGCTTGTATGACATATTGGAGGATACGGATGCACGCGGGATAGCCCAAATGGATTACTTACAGTGACTATGGGTTATATATGTACAACGGCTGCAACAATAAGCGAAGAGCAAGCAGAAGGTCCCGCGCGCATGCCACTCGTCCGAAACCATAATGTGACCAAATGCACACCACATTGGGAGATACGAACCACATGGTGAACAAAGACCGCAGAGCACAGAGAAAGATACGTATGGAAATGCATTTGGCTCGCCCCATAAAGACCTTTTCTACCCACCACCAACGCCGCGCCCAAATAGCCTCTAATTCCAAAATTGATATCATACAGGGGTATATACATTTGGGATGCGCATGCCCATGTGCATTCGACCGGAACTTGGTTTCCATTGACATACACGCCCATGTGCGTTCTTGTCCTTGGCCGCAACTTCGGTGTTCTCGAACATTCGACGACATTGTCATTCACGCAGTATTCAAGCCGTCCTTCACAAGCCGCTCCTTGACAGCAGTCACAAGGTCCTCGAACTTCTCCACAAAAGGGACATTGTAGCGTTCGCAGACCAGGTGAATGTTGCCTGCACGCCAGAACCTAGAGTCGCAGCACACGATGACCTTGCCGGAACTCGCCCACAGACCGAGCTCCATCATGGTCACGGGACTGACCGTGTTCGCGTCGAAGAAGAAGCAGATGAGATCGACCTTCTCCAGCGCGGAAAGCTCCCACACAACCTGCTGCTTGAACAACGCGTCCTTGGCAGACTTGGTGACATTCGGGTCCCAGTTTCCTCTCCGCGGATTGCAGATCGTGATGGGCAGATCTCGCAGCGTCGCAGCCATCTGCTTCTGCCACTGCACGGCTTTGCCCATCTCGATGCTGCCCGCCAAGAAGAGAGACTTGCCGCCTGTGTACTCTGGGTTCTCAGGCGGCAGGCTATGCTCGAACTTGGCGTGTTGCTCTGGAAGCGGGTCCGGGAATGGAGGCAGCTGACCCATGCTGTCCACGACTTGTGCATCTATATCGACTGCGCCGGCCTTGCGCGCGACCTTGGAAGGCTGCTCTTCTTCATCCTCAAACTTCCTCTTGCACATCAAACATTCCCTATGCTCTTTGGGCTCTTCCCCCGTTTTCGTAGCCATAGTTGATGCCCGATTGTTGCGTGCTAATGTTGTTTTGTCGCGTGACGCTTCCTGTCGCGCGGGCCTGATGAATGTACAACTAGATCGCCCAAAGTGCCCGACGATTCTGTGAGTGCTTGAAAGTGCAGAAGCTTCAGCGGCGTTCAAGACTGGCGATGTCGTCGATCGTCTGAGGCTGAGGCTGGTGTATGACGGTTGAACGGGACAACCGAGATGGGGGGTACCTGTCGGCCTTATAGACGCTAGCATCATCAAAGGTTGGAAATTGACAAACACAGAGTGTGATGGTTTTGTATTAGAACGCAAACGGGTGTGTTTGGCGGTGGAATGTGAAACTAAGCTGCGAGCGTGTTGTCCTTTGTGCCAGCCTTGATCTATTTATCACGCTTGTTTGAGACTGAGATCCAGGGCACGTGGCGGGGTTCCACTGTTCGTGCCTTCGCCCACTTTGAGGCTGATGGCGCCCTACATAGTTATGCCCTCTGCCTCACCTCACTGAGGCCTTCTACACCGTCTTTCATCGAGCCTTGACCATTGTTGTGAAAGCGCACCCGTATCATCAATCTGTAACTCAGGCAGGGCAATGTCTGGACGGGATGCCAGGCGTCAAGGCTGATCTCGGGTGTAAACTAACAAGCCCACATCTCATCTCACGCCGCCCTACATCGGCGAAAGCGACAGATGATGATGGCGGCTGATGAGCCAACATGCTCATGACTATATTCTGCAAGCTGTCGTTGAAGACAGCTGACAAAGAGGCGCAAGGCTCGAGCACGAGCACCTGCTCATATCAGCGCATTACACCGATGCTTCTTCGGCATTTGATTGCAATCGTTTTCGGGCACACGGTCCGTAGGTACGAGACGAGTTGCGATCTTCGATATCGCCGGAAGAAACTCCGTCTGACAAGCGGACCGCAGCAGCACATCGATCTTACTCGCGCAACATCATCTTCGGGCAATCTCAACCACGCGGATGTGGTGGCTGTACTTCGTAGCCTGTCCCGAGCCCAGTGTACAGACTAAGCTATCACCCGCGAAGTCGCAGCTTGCTCGGACGACCTCAGGTCGTGCCCCCACGAGGCTCACCACAAGGCTCACCACAAGGCTCACCACAAGGCTCACCACAACACGCGGTAGGTGAGGTTCCATCTCTCGACCATCCTAAAAGAAGCAAATGATTTAGAATGCGGTCAGCCTTAAAGGACATCAAGTACGAGCACGGGCTATCGGTCGTAGCCAGATTTTCCTGTGACACAAAAGCTGAAGAAGCCTCCGGGTTTTCAAATGCTCTGAAAAGATCAAGACGATGCTTCTTGAAATGCTTCTTATCAAGGTGATTCCCATTATTGTAGTACAAGTATTCTCACAACGTATCCAATTAGCCAGACTCTACTCATCAAAACCAAGAGGCAAACGTTCGATCCGTGTCCCCTTCATAGCCAGGGTGCGTTGCCCCCAGATTACTCATGAGAGGATTCGGATGAGATCCACCCTTAAGATGCAAAGTCGGCGTCCCGTACCCCTTGACCCGCAGCTCAAGCAGGTACGGTGGCTCTGTCGCGTGTATTACCTTACAGCCAGTATCTTCCCTCTTCCCAGTATTACTTCTGGCCTTAGGCAGTGCGAGGAACACAAAGCAAATGTCACGCTCGTCTGTGACGCTCCCACACGTGCATTCGATCCCGTAAAATCGTACCTGGATAGCTTGAGTTTGCCGCTCAGGCTTCGACTCCCTTCGCTGCGCATCAGAGGCGGACCTGAGATTTAGGAACGATCGAGACGTGGACAGCGAGGTACCAGGGCGAGCGTCGTCTGAGTGTGGATCGCGAGGCAGGCCCAGGTGAATCATAGACCGCGCGTGACGTAGGGTCGGCATGGGATTGATTTTTTTTGGCAGCATCGAGAGTCTTTGCCTAAAAGACTTGCGTCGTCTTGGTGCCTCGCTCTTCTGTGCTTGCCAGGACAAACCACAATACCGACACACGATACCCATGTGTAGGATTTGATCACCGTCCCCAGCGATCGGCATCAACGCCGAACCTCCGACATCATAAATCGGCGCGAAACGCTTGATCCTGCCTTGGAAAGTACAATTACTGCAGGAGCGATGCGGGCACAAGCAATTCAAAGCGTTGATCAGTTGTTGTCCTTGTTCGAATCGATGGACACCATGACCTCGACGGCATTCACAGCATTGCCATCTCCCCAGAAGCCTGGAGTCGTCACGGACTGTGCTGTTTGTGACGTGAACCACAGGACTGTGGGGAGGACTTGGGTCGCGTTCATTGGTTGTTGGCGGTGTGGATTGATATGTGGCAGCGACTGACGAGTAGCTCGATCGACGACTGCCCCGAGTGCTGCCGACTCCCAGGATATCGATCGTACCATGGCGCCTAGAGACAAACTCGGTACCAAAAGAGCCTCTTCGCCTTCCTGTAGCGCTGGACAAAGATTCTGAGCGCCTTCGACTCAGCGATAGTTCTGAAGCAGGCGTCGATGTGTAGTGCTCAGACGAGCTCAGTGGCGTAGTCGGTGTGTCAGGATCGATACTACGTTCCCACACATTCCCATACATGGCGACAGTTGTAGACGAGGCTGCGTGTGCGTAGTCAGACTTCGGCGGGCCAGACTAAGCGAGTTGATACAGACCGATAAAAATAGCAATTCCAAAAGGCAGAGCGAGTAGTGGGCGAGACCTCGTGTATGATTTGTTTTGGAACGTTGGGTATTGAGTGTGCTGCTGATAGGTGAAAGAATGCTTGGGCGTTTGTATTGATAAATAACAATGCGCGTTTGCTGTGCTACCACGTGCGGAAGTGAAAGGACGCGAAACACGCCCACTCTTCATTGTTCATGGATCGCGCCTCCTCAACCCCAATATAGATGGTAACTGCGGTCTACAACACCACACTTGCTACTCGATCGTCGCTGCTTTACATTCCGGACCTTCGCGAGCATTGAGCGTGGACGGACTCACATATCTCATTACGAATGTACGTCAGCATTACCGCCAATACTTGATGCACATGTTGCCCTGAATTTTTCTGCTGTGCATACTGATACTACCCCATGTCCTCAAAGAGACATCAACTCAATCAGGACATACCCGGGTGTCCTCCCATATGTTACAACTAGCTCCCTCTCCAAACTCTCACATGAACACTCACCATCCTCACACTCTCGGACCACGTCACACGTCCACATCCCAAACCCATCCCAATTCCGTCCTCATCTGCCCTCCTATGCATCTCCCCCATGCACATGACACCGGCACTCACAGACCACAACCGCCTTATGCTCTCTGCACTTCAACCCCACCACCTTGAGCACAGTATCGACAACCTTGGCCGGTGTGGCAGAGATGTCGCACTGACAATTATAACACGAGCCGTTGGTGATGTCTCTGCTTTCTTGGGACGTGGCTGCGGGAGCTGTGACGGGAGCGGCGGCTACTGGATACATCGCTGTGTGTCAGGGTGGAACGTTTGGTGTGGATCGTGGAGGGGGGAGGGGAGAGGATGGGGTATAAACTGCGGATGATGACGGGATCCGCTTTCACTGGAGGGATCTGGAAGGGTGTGGTGTGGAGGATACGTTGGATTCGTGTCGAATACTGACAATCTACTTGGATGGGACTTCACTCAGGCATCGCCAGAATCGCCTCTTCTTTCCATTCCAATAGACGTCTATCATCAGTTGTGCAATTATATGCACGGCCTTAGGCACTGGGACTATTTGGGCACGAGACCGTAGTGCACTCGTCATCCGCATCACGCTTCTGCGCATCAGCCGGGGGAATGTAGTTTGTCATCTTCACTTCGGAGTCGTTCTGGCGCTTGCTGAATATGTAGCGCTTGCTGTTCTTGTTGACACAGACCGTGGCCGCTACACAAACACTTGTTCCGCAGCAGTTGTTGGCATTGAGGCAAGCGTAGCCGCTCTGGCAGTCGGAGTTCGTGTTGCAGGATGGTGAGCCGCAGCTGTCGGGCTGATGGCAAAGCGGGTTGTTGGCTGTATCAGTTCCGCAGAGGCAGTTCCCGTTGTTGCTGTTGGAGCACTGTTGATAGGTATAGCATGAGCCGGGGTTGGGACAGCTGAATGCGTTCTTGACGCAGGTATAGCTGTAGTCACTGACTGTGTAGCTGTAGGAGTAACTAGTCTGGTATATGGCACCGTCGTAAGTGACCTGGTTGCTGACGGCGTAAGAGCTGTCCCACTGCTGAGTATACATAGCGCAGTACTGTCCCTGTGCCTGGTTGTTCTTGTTAATGATGTAGGTGTTGAAGAAGCGGCAAGGCGTCGCTGGGTTGGCCTCGGTCTGAGCAGAACCTGGGAAGTATTGTCAGCTCAGTTGATCACCGTCTGTGGATGTGATCAGATTTACAAGCAGCGGCACAGCGAGCAGTGTCAAAAGGCTTGCCATCGTTCCAATACTGGTTGCCAATGTAGGTTGTTGCGTCATTGCAATCATTTGGTGCAACAATCACCTTGCCATCCAGATAGTTGCCTGGACCGTAACCGGGAACGATATCCGAAGACTTGTTGACGTAGCCATTCGAGCCGGCAATGACTACTTGATACCTGTAAAGGTTCTGTCAGAATTTGTGCTGATAAATCAAATGCACATTAGAAGAAGACACTTACTCGTTGCGGTACTGACCGCTGTTGACGGCATTGGCAATAGTAACAGGTCCACCCCAGAAAACGCATTTGATAAAAGTGGTGGTTGGGGGCTGATCACAGGCACCACCCTTTGGCGACGGATCCTTCGACGGCGAACGCTCAAAGGCTGTGGTTTATGTCAGAGCTGATCCACGCTGGTGAAGAAAGAGGACTTACCGATATTGAAAGCACTGCAGCCATAGATCTCGTTGCACTTGCTTGCGCAGAGGTCCGTGTCATAAGTGTCGAGCAGAGTAAAGCCCATGTAGCCCAGAGCGTTGTTTCCGGCCTGGAGGTTCTTGAAGGCCAGGTTATAGCCAGTGGGTGTTGGTGCCGCGTTGGCCGAAGAGGCGAACGGACCATAAGCCAGGAAAGCGCTGGCAGTATCGGGGCTTGGAACAGGTCCTTTTCCAGTCCACTGCGGATCGCAGACGGCACGCTTCACTTTGGAGCCGTCGCTAGTCGAGCCATCCGCAGGACCAGTCTGGGTATCGAAGGCCTGAGCGCTCTGGGTTGCCGCTGCGGCAGCACTGGCGGAGGTAGCATCGTAAGATACCTTTTGATCGTGAGCGTTAGTAGCAATAGTGGGCTGAGGCGGCGGACCAGCTGCCTCAATAGCAGCAATATCCAGCTGAGGACCAGCAGCTACTGCCAAAGCGGCGGCTGAGAGGAGAAGGGTGACGAGCTTGGGACCAAACATGATGTGTGATGAAGAGTGCTGAATGGTAAAGGGTTGCGGGTGCTTGAAGTGTTGGATGATGCAAGAAGGGGTGAACACGAGGCTTACTTATACCTGTAGCTGGACCGAAGAGGAGAGTAAATTTCGTGCAGCTGAGAAGGAATCGAAAGGCGCACGCCGTGGCGTTGGCAATAGTGTTGATTCTGGACGGAACCGGTGAGTACTCCCAGAGCCATCAAGCTCAGAGTAGACATCCTCAGCTCGAGGGGATGCTCAGCAGATCTGCCGCTAAGCCTGGCGTCCTTTTTAATAGAGGTATATGTAAGACAATAACCTGGGTAGTTAGGCTGTTGGCCATTGATAGACCTGTTGCTTGCTTTGAAAGTGACTTCTTGCATTAAATTCAGGCGGGTAATCTCTCAAGTGCAACTGGATGACACTGGCAGTCTCTGCCAGAGGCATCGATATACAACTATCACATAGTCATCGATTGAAGCACTGAACTTTTCCAGCGGAGAAGCTGATGGAGAGAGATGCGAATTTCAGAAGCAGACGTGTGCTGGTCCAGTGCTGAGTTGCTAGTAGCCATAGTCCAATGCGCTACACGTGGCGGTCAGGAGCGATACACGTGAGGGTAGACAGAAAGTTAGTTGGGGATCGTCTCGTCGGTTATTACTATGGCTCAACCAAGCGCGAGCATCATCCAGTTCTGCTGATGCAGCCCATATGTGCGATCTGGGTCTAGATTGATTCCCCAGTATTGTGTGAGCGTCTTCTGTGGCGAATCCAGCGCTAGTCCTGCAGATATCCCATAGTATAATGTTGACCGTAGTGTAAGTCTAGCAGCTATGGGACCGATGGAGGCATCTGGTGAGCCGATCTATTCGTTGAGGCATCGCGAGGAGCAGCTTCGGATTCTGAGAGCTGAGAATTAGCCTGTGTCGTACCCTGGGACGAACAGGATGAGGCTGACTTGTGTATGATCAGCTGCTCGATCACTTGAGCGACGATGGTATGCCGCTTCTAACATTATAGAAGTCTATTCACTGCTAAGCGTACGCTAGCGACTTGCAGGGTAAGTGTCGATATGTGTCTATCAAACTGTGTAAATCTGGGGTCCGACTTTCCTCAGACAGGGACAGGGAGGGTCCAGGCGAGGCTGAACGGCACTGTGAGCATCCATCAGGCCAATTGTAGATCGAGGAGCAGCTCTACAGCGATGGAATCCGGGCCCGAATTTGGATTCTCCAGCTTCCGTGTTCCTGGTTCGACCGCTGCATCTTAAGGGCACCTATTCCGGAAGCAGCCAAAACGGCGTTCTGTACCTCTTAGGCATTTGCACATCTCAAGCCTCAAACACACAACGACAAGTCCATGCTCTCCAGCGAGCTCGAATTGGCCCCATCGCCTCTTCAGCTGCTCCAGGACGATGGAGCTCGTGTCATACGGTCTCGTGAAAAGCTGCCACTCGCAGTAAGGTTAGAGGAGCACGTGGCTGATTGAGGTGTTTCGTACAACCGCTGGGTTCGATCTCAGGATACATCTGTCCATATGTACCACATAACCTTCTGCAGTAGGCTGTTGTCGTCTGGCAAGGCGTATTGGAGGCCCGAAGCTACTGGGAGGCGCGTCGACGTGCGGATGAACGTTAGACGGACGCCGCGACGAATTGTCCAACGCTGCTGTCGTCACCTCATCGTTGTAAGGCAGGAGCAATTCGGCAGCGGACGTCTTGGATGTGAGACTGGCAGAACGCAGCTTCGAGAGGCCAGAAGCACTCCTTCAGCCGCACATTTCTATATGTCCATCACTTGCCTGCAAATAGATATATAGCAGAGGCGAAGCCGTATTCACATGTTCTAGGATAAACGCAAGCTATGAAATCTATCGATCGAACAACAGAACATCATTTTCCACCGTATCGCAATGCGGCCAAAGCCGCACACCAGCCACTAAACATACGCTAGCAAAGTATATACTCATATCAAAGGCCCAACAGAGCCTGGGCGCCCTGCTCGCTGCACACGTACACAACATCGTGGCTGTCAGTGAAGCCGTTGAAGCGAGTGGCAGAGCACTTGGTGTACGCGCCCATGTCCTCAAAGTAGAGCCAGTCACCAACATCGAGGAGCTCGGGGAAGGTGCTGGACGAGGAGATGATGTCGATGCCGTCGCAGGTGGGGCCCCAGATGGAGTACTCGATCTGCGAAGGGGTGTCGTATCCGGAGCGGCGAACATCGTACAGGACGTCGTTGCCGGACTTCAGCACCTTCGCAACCGGATGCTGGTGGTCGAAGATGATGCTGGAGAAGTTCCCGTACACTCCATCATTCAAGTACAACATGTAATTGGTCATGCCCAGCGTTGCATCGGTGACAGTGCGGCGAGCGATAACGTGGCACGCAATAGTGAACGCGGTGGAGACGTAATAGCGTCCAGGCTCGCCAATCACACGGATGTGAGGCGGGAAGTACTCATCCAAGGAAGCGGACAAGACTGCAGCCATGGGCTCAAAAGTAGCGTCGCCGGTGAAGCCACCACCCACATCCAAGGTGTGCATGTTAAAGCCCAGAGCAGCCGCCTGGTCGAAGACAAAGCGAGCGTCCTGCACAGCCTTGATGAACGCCTTGGGGTCAGACGCACCAGAGCCGACGTGAAAAGCCACGCCAACAACATTGAGCTCCAGCTTCTTTGCAAGCTCAAGCAGCTCGCCGGTCTGGTCCATTGCAGCACCAAACTTCTGGCTTAGACGGCACAAGCTGGCCGTGTCATCGGTGATAATACGGAGGTACAGCTCAGCGTCAGGAAAGAGCTGCTTGGTCTTGTAGAGCTCGTCGGCATTGTCGAAGGTCATCTGCTTCACGCCAGCATTGGCAGCGTAGCGGACGTACGACTTGGTCTTGCAGGGCTGCGCGTAGATGATGCGGGAGGGGTCGACGCCGATCTTTAGAACCGTCTCAATCTCGTTCTTGGAGGCGCAATCAAAGCCGAGGCCGAGCTCGGTCATGAGGCGCAGGACCTGCGGGTCCGGATTGCACTTGACCGCTGTGAACGTGTTAGCACGAGCATCGAGAGGACAGTCGAGGGCAGTGCTCACCATAGTGCGGCTTGACACGAGCCAGGTTCTTCTTCCAGCGCAGGTGCTGACGGTAGACCTCGCCCAGGTCAGCGACGAAGAAGGTGTCTTCGTCGCCGACGTCACAGATGTCGTGGTCGATAGCCTCGACACGGCTCTTCAAAGCTGCGCCAATGAGTTGCTTGGAGCTGCTCGCGCCATTGTTGCCGATGCTGCCGAGAGAACAGTCGCTGAGGTACTGTTTGTGATACAACGCAATGTTGTATTCCTCGGGAGGGGGCGTGAGAGCAGAAGGTGCCATTCCCTTGCTAGATGTGGTCGGGGAGTAATTGGCAGGGATTGGGAGTGTGTGCTGGATGGCGGAGGGGCGTTAAGGCGGCTTGAAGGGCGCGAAGCCGAGGCTTGGTGTTGGGCGAGGCCTCCTGTCAGACTGTTCCTCGACGGAACAGACCTTGAAGAGCGTGCTATGCGGCAGCTGAGATTCGGGTGGAATGGGGGTCTGGTTGTTGTACGAAAACAACACGCGCTGAAGCTCCTGCTTAGAAATCTGTGGCAGGCGGTGGGGGGATGTTGTTGAAGACGTGCGGCGCAGGTCGTGCAGATACAACTTGAAGATTGATCAGGAAGAGGCGGCCGCGAGCCGTCTTAAAGTAACGCCTTTGTTGCGACCAAAGGCTGTCGATGCGTTATTTAGGGATGCAGCGAAAGACAGTCGCGGAGGTTTCCAGCGGCTGGGGCTTTTGTGTGTGCAAAGGCGAGACGGTGAGGTGAAGTGAAAGGAGTTGAACGGTGGCTGCGCTGAAAATTGGACTCCCCGCTGCCAAGTGTGTTCACGCGTAGGTCGGTGCTGTGCCTGGGTTGCCGGCGCCAGCGTCACAGCCCATTGGCCTCCGCAAACGCCCCACAGTAGTCCAACAAACCACTCACGCCTGCGTCATTGACCTGTCGAGGATCCGACACACGCTGCGGCTCGCTCGCCTGGAGCAGGCAATGGGCGCTCCGGGAGCGCCTTAGGGGATTGGCCTTGCCAACATTCGCTGCTTCCGTGGAGGAAACCACGCACAGCCGGGAGACAGTCATCGACACGATTGCTGCGACAGCGCGTTTGCACCGATCGAAAAGTTGGGCAGCAGCCATCGACGATGCTGGTTCGCACGTGCGTGCGCGGTTCCTGGGTGAGGCATTTCTCGGTACAAACTCAGCACCGCCACTGCCCCAGGGGCCAGACAATTCAGTTCATCGATCAGGAAGGTCGTAAATATGTTCATTTCAGTGCTGCTTGTATGTGCGTGGGCGTGATCGTATGTGAGAACGCTAATTTAATGATCGCGTGTTTGAATCGAAGGTCATCAGTAGTGACGCATTACTAGTATGACAGCCCGACGCCGCCCAATGTATAAGTATGCAAAACAAGGCATTTACTGCCTCTGTACAAAAATAGGAACGTCAGACAGATCAACTCCGTAGCTCTGCTTGAAGTGCATGCTCTTTTGCATCGCGTAGCTGTGCAGTTGCCGGGTGCCGGCTGAGCCACCGATTTGTTCACGGCCCTCATGGTCGTATTCGAATCCACCACTGTAGCGACCGAAGGTAGTAAGTTCGTGGGGTGTGTAAGACATTGGACGAGCACGACTGGCAGGTGCGACATTTTCTTTGGCTTCGACTGTTGGTCGAGGTCGCAGGCTGTCGCCGAGAGACTGGCGGCACTGGCTCCACTGAAGGGCATGCTGCTCCCAGTCTACCTTCTGTTCCCAGTCGACGTTCTTGTGAGCCGACGGTGGTCGTGTATGGTTGGGTCTTAGCGGCGACTGGGGTGGCGAACTCGCGCGGACGCGAGACTGGTTTGCAGTAGGTGTTTCTACGTTCTCCAGCCGGGGTTTAGCGGAGAGAGGTGCTGCGTATTTTGCATGGTCAATGGCTGGCATCGGTGGAGCCTCGCCAAAGTAGAAGCTTTGCGGTCGTCGTTTCGGCTGCGTCGCCTCGCCGATCTCCATCTTTGGCTTCCGGCGTGGTTTACGCTGCTGAGGGATTTCTGGCATCTCTGGTTCCGGAAGAGCACGATCCTTACTTCGTATGCGTGCATATTCTGCGGCTGTGTCGGAGCTCATGCTTACTGCTGATCTTGACCGCGAATGTGATCGTGCTTGACCAAGCTGGTGAGGATGGGTTGGGTTCTCCACGACCTGTGTCTGTTGGAAGGAGCCGAACATGGAGGGATCGTATGGAGAAGCACCAAGGGAAACTGCGATTGTACCGAGGTCTAAGACCTTGGGTGAGGGCATTCCCTCCATATGGTCTTTGTTTTTCTTGCCTGATGTCGACTTCCTCCGGAAAAAAGACATACTCCGCCTTCGACCACGAGCTGGGGATGCGGGTGCCTCATCAGGTTCAAGTTGCATTGATGATGATAACGGATCAACGGAGATGAAGCTGGTGGTAGACTCGGCTGAAGTAACATGGTCTTTGGTTGGGTAGGTATGAGTCAAATACTCCATACCAGGAGTCGCTGAGAGACGTCGAGAAAATTTGACTTTGACATCGTCTGGAACCTCGGGAATGATCTCACGGCTCAGCAGAGCTGACTGGACCACTGGAAGTTGAGGCTGGGATGGTCGTCGTTTCTGTAGGCGCCGGATCTGCCTCGTTGACTGTTTCTCAGAGTGCTTGGAAGTAGCTGAATATGGCGTAGCAAACTCCGGCGTAGCAGGTGTAAGCACTGAATCCATCGATGGAAGCTCAGCAACTTCTCGAGGGATGTCCAGAGACAGAGTGCGCCCGTGTGCACGTCTCGGTACAGTAGCTAAGAGTGATTGTTCAAACGAAGCTGAGGGACCGCCTTGGGTGGGCAGCTCAAAACTCATAGTCTGTCTCCTACCAAAGCTGCATAGAGCATGCGCTGAATCAGACGGTGGGCTGGCCACTTGAAGCGCTTGATGATGCTGTTGCTGCTCGTCGTTGTTGGGCACTCTCATAATGCCATCAAATGAACCTATAGACGAGTAGCCAGAGTCCGAGCTCCTTGGTGATGGCCGAGGGGTCCGGTACTTGGGTGTCTCTAATGTGTTCGTGCTCGTGCTCGTGGCTGTGGATGGTGGCGAGAGTTCGGTCACGTCTGTTATGGTTGCTGACAGCTCTACGAGATTGTCTGGGCGCATTTGAGGTTGGAATCCCTCGAGGAAGAGCTCATCAGTCGTTGGTTCTTGTTCTTGCCAGATGTCGTGAATTACCATCTGGTTCTCGAAGGGACTGTACGGAATGTAAGCCTGATAATCTCGTGCAAGATTATCAGCGCTTTGCGATGACCGCCGTGTGATTACAGCAATGCTTTGCGGTCGCTTCTTCAGTTTAATCTCTGGCTTAACGTAGGTGATGGGTATTTTCTCTTCACCAGCCGCGTCCGGGTGAAATTTGGTGTTGCTGTCACGTAGACCAACAGCTGACATGCTCCTAGGCTTCGTGTGCTTTCTCTCGCTCTTCGTTGCCAAAGGACTAGGCGCAGGCTCAGTCGCGGAGAAGTAGTCGCTCTCTTCGTTCGCTCGCGCAATGCGTGCCAGATCGACCGTGCTAAGAGCTGGCGAAGCTTCGCCATTGACCACCATCAATGTTCCAGGCTTGTAGCCGAGCAAGTGTGAGTAATCCAGGTCTCCTGGACTTTGTGCTTGAGAGCTGTCTGCCGAGTCCAGAGCTCTAAGGCGATCCAGCGGAGATGGTCCCTGGCTCGGAGCTTGCCATTTGGCTTCGTCTTCAAGTCGCATTTGCGGTGCCTTCCACGAATTCCAGGTTCGACGCTGACCTTCTATGGGCGATATCCGAGTCGCGACACCCGGTGCCTGAACGAGTGACTTTCGCCGAGTAAGCACGCCACTAATCTCTGGACTAGATCTGTCATATTCTTTCTCTAACGTCGAGGCTGAAGGCTCTGTCGGGCGTTCCAAAGCTTCGCCTGTGAATGACGTATCAGCTGACAGGTGATTTTGGAATAGCTGCATGCAGACGACAACTTATGCTGAAGTGCAAACCGGTATCTAAGGGAATATGGGAATACTCACGCAACGCTGCCAAGTCCTCAGGCGAGGCGTTCTTCCTCACTTCCTGCAATAAGCGAACAGCCGCATCGATATCTGATTGTGTGTTCGATACCAGAGACACCTTTGACTCCGGTAGGTTCTTGAGGTTTGTGGTCGAGTTTCGTCTGCTTCGTACAAAAGACCGTAGTACAGAACCCGACCTCGAATGTGTGTGTGAGTTCGACCTTGAGACTACAGTCGAACGGCGTCCTCGACTCTCCACTGCTGGCTCGGTATCCAGTACATCTTGATCAGACCAGATTGCTGAGCCAGCCTCTTTGCTCAATGGCGACAGCATTGAGTTGCGATTCTCCTTTCGGCTACTCGCACGCAACGGCGAATCGGGAAAGGGGATATCATTATTGACGACAGGACTGTTCGGCTTCGAGTTCGTGTTCGTTCTCGGCTTCGACAAGCGATTGTGTCGGGTGGTGGAAGTGCCGCTGGCTTTATTGCGACGTGCGACGCGATCCTTGAATTGCGAAAACATATTTGAAAGAAAACTACAGAGAAAGAGACATTGAATGAACGGCTATACGAGAGGTGTTAGCTACAAAAACTGGTGCGGGGCCTGTCTTGAGAGATGTGCTTACCCTGTATCAGCCCTGAGGATGGCCGGGACACTTGCAGTGTGGGGGGCTGGGACAGTGTTCGGTCTTGAAGCTTAGTGTAACGCGGACAATTTGGACTCACGGCTTTTCTATATATGAAGACGTGCAGCTACCTTCAAAACAGGGCGCTTGGGTCAGTCAGGTCCCCGCCAGCCTCGCGTCTTGTCGAACGTACGATTACGAGTCTGTGCATGTCGCAAAGTGGAGAGGACAGCGACACAAACAACAAACTTGGAAGAGCTGTAGACTTGAAACTAGGCGCATCAGTATTACGCCTCAACTGCCAATCAAGATACAAGGAAGCTAGAGGCTGCGCAAAGTGCCAGCCAATGATCACAACTGAGTGCGTGGCTGAAAGCTTGATCCCAGGCAGTGATCTCGCCTAACGGCTCGTCATTCAGGTCCAGATCCTGGGTTTCGAGGCGTGAGGCTTGCAATTCAAGCCAGCAATTCCCTGGAAACTTGCAAATTTCGACGCTCGATGCTCCCAGAGTACCGATTGGCAGCGGGGATTGCAGAATCTTTGCAAGTTCTTTGTAAGGGCAGGCCGGCCTCCCATGCAGAAAGCGCTCGCATCGGCCCGCGTGGTCGCATGTAAACCAAAGTACGCTGCTACGGGTAAGTGAACAGGTTCGATGTAGTCGCTTTACAGTATATGAAATCAGACGCTCGAGTCCGTAGATCAACAGCCACTCGAACGCGCAAGACCCTGCTGCAGATGGCAATTTTGCTGTAGTTGTATCCTCATTTCAGGTGTCAGGACGTAAAACGCTATGCTCGTGTGTTACTCTTCCATCAGTCGTCACACACTTGCACGTGCTCTCTTGCCAAGCAATTCCGGTCTGTGAGATAGGTAAGCCGTCCTCTGATGCGCTGAGTGTGTTGCAATTCGTCCTGGAGATCTGAAAGCCAGACCAGGACGCGCACGCCGGGTCAGGGCAGTGCTGCGCAGACTGTAGACTTGTGACTTCCGATGACATAGTCATTAGGCTGTGCCTGGAAAAACCGGACAATAACCGCGATGCGGGCTTGATGCGGGTCGTTGGCTACGGGATCGTGAAGCGAACGTGCTTGTGGTGCTGCCGTTTAACCTGCCGTCTTTCCGACTCCAGAGATAAAGGCTTGGATCCCAACACCAGTTCGTGGTGATGTCGAATTCGCAGACCTCCAGCACACATCCCTGGAAGTCGCTCGTGCTGTGACATATGGGTGCGCTATTGATTTCGAGTTGAGACTGACCGTTTCACACCAAGCGAGATGCCCTGCTGCCGCAATCGATCGCCCCTGCCGCAATCGTGCGTTTAGTCAGCTCAGCTCCTTGCCGAACACCACTTCGACCACCTTTCGTCCTTCATCCGCCGCAGCTTTGCTGTGCCAACCGGAACAACGCAATTTTCGATGATGATGCCTCGACAAGCGCTCGAACTTAGCCCCGTATGACGTGGAGACGGCGCGAAGCCCTTCAGATGGCGGTAGATCGCGGGAGCCAGCGGATCTTATTGCGATGACGTCAAGCCTCGCCCGACGGTCATGTAGCGTGTATGGAATTTGATTTGCGCGCAAGACCGGCTTTTCATTGTTTCTGCGACAGCCCTTGATCTATATACAGTTGGTGATCTGCTCAGGGGCTGTTCCTAATGCCTAGTAGCCTTCCCGTCGTCCTCGACACGCAGCAAACACGCGACTTCCACCTCTACGCCTGGTGAGGCCTACGACAACCGACTCCTCTACGCCCCCGCACTACCGCGTTACAGCAACACCTGACGTGAGCCATCATGTTGGTGGCATCGTTTTGGGTTGTGCCCATCTTCAGTTCGATATGCTGGATGGCAATGCTGATCACTATGCTGGTGTATTGGAGCACAAAGGGGCACCCAATCTATCCCACAATGACTGATGGTACGTGAACCTGAGTGGCTTGCGATGCTCAACTGCTAAAAGTACCACAGGCCAGACAATAGCGTACATCTCTGATATCGGCGCCCAGAACCTCAAGCCCATGTTCATCGCCATGTCCGCCGTTACCGTCGTTACCTTCGATATGGCCTTCATCTTAGAGCGCTACCTCCGCCACGCGGGCAAGCTTGCACGGAACACATCGGCTTGGCAGAAGGTCTACTCTGGGCTGAGTACAATTGCTGCAATCGTCGGCGCGGTCGGCCTCATCCTACTCACCATCTACGACAACTACCACCATAACAGGATGCACAACATCTGTCTAGCAGTCTTTATTATTGGCTACATCGTCAGCGCCATCTTTATCTGCTGGGAGTATCAACGCCTGGGAATCCACTACCGCCAGCACTCGATCCTCCGCATCTCGTTCTGGATCAAGCTCGCCTTTATCATCGCCGAGATCTGCCTCTGTGTCGTGTTCGGTGTTACACAGTTGTACAACCACTGGAACGTCGCCGCTGTTTTCGAATGGATCATTGCGTTCGTCTACACCTGGTATGTACTCAGCTTCTTCATCGACTTCCTGCCTGCCGTACGCACCAAGCACCACCAGAGCCACGAAACGGAAATGCAGATGGCCGAGGAGGCTGGCCCCCGGCCAAGGACGATGGGCGATGGTGCCGCAGAGAGCCAGCAGTACTTTCGTGGGCAGTCGACCAACGCCGTTCCCCACGTGAACGGCAACCAAGGCCACACCAATGGTCATGCCGCTGGCGAGCCTGGCCAGAATTTTTACCCTAATGCCAACGGCTACAACAACCAGTATCCTAAGCCGGAGGCGCCTCTCCCCTCGCGGAACTTTTAGACACCTAATTCCCTATCATGTTTATAATGTCCGAACGCATTGTTAGACGCATGCCTGTTATGTTTTCTGCAGGTTGGAGTCTTGGTTCATGACTGCTATGATATACCACAGGACGATGGTCCTTTTGCGAGCATATGTAGTTGTACTCATGAGATTTGAGAGCAACACAGAGCGTTCTGCACCTCAAAATGAATAATATTTCAATCACACAGCGCCTTGTCTCGCGTGATGAGCGCCGTTCTCCTTAACGCCAAACGATGGAACGCTGTAAAGCTGTGTGTTGAAGCATTACTTGCTCCCTCATTACTAATGGCTTTGGACGACGTTCCCTGACTACTGGGAAAGACGAATGAGTTTGGTCCCCACACTGTATCTCACAGCGGAGTTGGAGTGGGGTTTGAGGTCACTTTGTTCCGGTGTACGCTCGGGGTGTTACCTTGAAACCTAAATAAGAGTCAATTTGATCTCATCTATCGATTACATTGAGCCCTCAGATCTTATTCCTGATGTTGGACTTGACAGATGTGATATTCGTGGTTGTTTAGTGCATCGGCTTTGGCCGCCCAGCGACGCCTCGGAGCTGACCGCAGTCAGGGTCCCCAACTCCACCATTTGCCATCCGCGGATGCCCCCACTCTAGCAACCATCCAGTGCATCCACCACGCATGCGACCAAATGGGGTTCTGCCGAGCACTGTTTCTTTTCTTCGCTGACTTTGACGATTACGGGTGAACACAGTAGCACGCGCTTCTTTTCAATACCATGGACGAAGCAGCTCACATCACCTACAATAAGGCGGTCGAGGAGTTGCGAGAACGGGAATACCCTATGCTTCAAGGTCAGTTTCTTGAGGTAAAGTAGCTGTATCTTGTTGACGGTGATAGGGACGACCTATCTCGACCATGCAGGAACGACACTCTATCCAAAGTCGTTGATCGAGCGATTCTCGGCTGACATGGTCTCGAATCTTTACGGCAATCCGCACTCCGCCTCCAACGCCTCCCAATTGACGACGCGCCGTATTGAAGATGTCCGACTCCAGTTACTGGAGCTGTTCAGCGCAGACCCAGAAGACTTCGAGGTGGTCTTTGTTGCGAACGCCACCACGGGCATCAAATTGGTCATGGACGCATTCAGGGACCAGGAGAATGGATTTTGGTATGGATACCATAGGGATGCGCATACGAGTCTGATAGGCGTGCGGGAAACAGCGACTGAACACCGCTGCTTCGCCACAGACGCAGAAGTTGTGGACTGGATCCGACAGCCAACACAGCAGGATGGGAGAGCACGCTTGTTCGCGTATCCTGCGCAATCGAACATGAATGGACGCCGGCTCCCACTGGACTGGACCCAACGTATCCGCGCCGCAAACGATAAAGGAGCGACCTACACGTTGCTGGACGCCGCAGCCTTAGTGTCAACTTCGCCTCTGGACCTCAGCAACGCCGACCATGCACCTGATTTCGTTGTGTTGAGCCTGTACAAGATGTTTGGATTTCCCGATCTGGGCGCTTTGATCGTCAGGCGATCGTCAGCACATGCATTCGACAAGCGCCGCTACTTTGGCGGCGGCACAGTCGAAATGGTGGTTTGCTTGAAAGAGCAATGGCATGCGAAGAAGGCGGACTCGCTTCATGAGCGTTTGGAGGACGGCACATTGCCCATACATAGCATCATGGCGCTTGACTCCGCGATCACTGTCCACAAAGAGCTGTACAGCTCGCTGGAACATGTTTCGCAACACACGAGCTTTCTGGCTGCGAAGCTGTACAAAGAGCTGGCATCCCTGCGACACGGCAACGGCCAGAAAGTCTGTCAAATATATGCAGATCTCGCGTCTTACTACGGTGATGCGGCCACGCAAGGGCCCATTGTTGCATTCAACCTGCATAATGATTCTGGCGGTTGGGTCAGCAACGCCGAGGTGGAGAAGTTGGCGGCAATCAAGGACTTCCATTTGCGTACAGGTGGACTATGCAACCCGGGCGGCATTGCTTCTTCGCTCGGACTGGCTCCATGGGAGATGCATGAGAACTTCTCAGCTGGCCAACGGTGTGGTAACGAGAACGATATCATGCGTGGGAAACCAACAGGCATGATACGTGTCAGTCTAGGAGCGATGAGTACACTGAAAGATGTGGACTCCTTCGTTGCCTTCTTGCGCGAGTTCTTCGTGCAAAGCAAGCCACTCAGCGCAATGGCGCCAGCCTTATGCGAAGAAGTGGAGTTATCATCGACAAGTCGTCTGCATGTCGAAAGTCTGTCGGTGTATCCTATCAAGAGCTGTGCTGGATTCAGCGTGCCGCCAGGGCAAGCCTGGGAGGTCTATCCGGAAGGGCTAGCTTGGGATCGCGAGTGGTGCCTCGTCCACCAAGGCACAGGCGCAGCATTGAGCCAGAAGCGTTATCCCAAAATGGCCCTCATTCGTCCCAGCATCGACCTTGCTAAAGGTGTGCTACGTGTCGGCCTCGCAGGCCTGTTGAAGGGTACGACTGCAGCTGATGAGATTACCGTTCCCCTCTCTGCAGACCCACGATTGTTCGCAGATAACGCGGTGTACCGGAATGCTAGCGCCAAAGTATGCGGGGATTTCGTCCAAGCCAAAACGTACAAGTCGAGCCAGATATCAGCTTTCTTTTCGCAAGCCCTCGGGGTGGCTTGCCATCTTGCCCGCTTCCCAGCCGCTGGCAGCGGGAGCGGCTTTTCGCCTAGACACTCCAAAGCGCATCTACAGAAGTACCAGAGAGCCCGTAGCCTGCGAATACCCGGCGCTTATCCAGATGCAGCTCCCGTTGTACCAGGCGTATGCGTTTCCAAGCCAATCTTGTTGTCGAATGAGAGTCCCATCTTGACGATCTCGCGATCAAGCCTCAACCGCTTGAATGAATTGATCAAAGCGGATGGCGGCAAGGCGGCGCAGGCAGAAGTCTTCCGAGCAAACATAGTGGTCGCGGAGAACCCTGACTGCCCGCCAGGACTTGAAGATCCATACGCGGAAGATGACTGGCGCTATCTCCGAATCGGTGAACAGTACTATGAGATGCTGGGTGCCTGCCGAAGATGTCAGATGGTGTGCATCGATCAGCAAAGCGCAGAGCGGGATGAAGAGCCATTCTCCACACTTGCGAAGACGCGGCGCTTCGATGGCCGTGTCTACTTCGGTGAACATACGTGCCATGTTCCTGTGGAAGACTCATCGATTTTCAAGCAGAACCCGTCCATCACGGTCGGCGACGCTGTACAGCCATATCGCGAAGACGAGATCAGTCAGGATAGCCGTCTATGGTCTCTCGTAGGCTGAGAACACTCCACCATCTTCTCGACGAGTGGTCGTATGGCAACTATACTTAGTTACACTACGTATATTGACAGACCTGTCATACTCTTCGAACGCTTCTATCATGCATCTTGAAGTCGTTACGCCTGGTTCAGGTCGCACGCCATAATTTGATATGATTGGTGGGCAGCGTTTGCAGCACCAGCAGTGCAACGAACCTGGAACGGCCACGATCTATCGCACATGGCAACGAGCAGCATGGCGCTTCAGAGAGTCTTTGCCAGCACGGCCTGTTTATTGACATAGGCGTGCCGCTGGCGTGGAGAGGCGTGCCACTGGCATGGAGAGGCGTGCCGCTGGCATGGAGAGGCGTGCCGCTGGTGTTGAGAGGTGTGCCGCTGGTGTTGAGAGGCGCGCGCTGAAGGACGAACCAGAGGCAGCCCTTACAGTGGTTCAACGGCTGGCATTGCACGGCAGCAAACGGAAGCGCGCGACAGGTCTATACAAGCATTCAGATTATACAGCGGCTGGGAGAGATACATAAAATGGTCTAACGGTCCCTTGAGATCAGCTGCACAGCTTGTCTGCATCAGCACCTCCGCCTCAATTCTATTCCCGGCAACCATCGCTCTAGTAGCGTCTCTCTTGCAATCACCTCGCCGTCAAACACCAACATCTCATACTCTTGTCTCAGGTTCACTCCGCCAGACTATTTCAATCTCGTCTGGCTGTGTTTGCAAGTGCAGTAGCCCGCACATCGACGCTTGCATCTCAATTCCACGAGCCACGCAGCGAATCACAGGCCCAAACGGCTGCTCTGCTTTCTACAGGCCTGCAGGCGCCGCAGACAGGTCACACGCTTTGGTTTCATTGCCCCTGGCCAATTGCATCTCTGAAGGGACGGAGTGTTCACCCGCGCACAGGCCAGCCCCGGCGCTTACAGCGAGGCCTGATTTGCAGCGCCGCAGGATATAGGCGGCTGTTTGGCAACCCCGAAAATACAGTTCCTCGTTAGGCCCCGCTCTGACACTGGCACTGGCATCTTGTTACGCGCCCGCCTATTCTTAGGTTAATCATACTGTACGGCCCATCCAGCGGCCACCAACACAGCGCACGCGTCAGGCTAGTCCACGCAATAAACATACCTCTGCCCAGCAACAAAAGTACCTGCCTTTCCGTTCTGCTCTCTTTCTTCACCTGTCCAGCGAAGTCGTGGAAGGCATAGCGCAGCCCACTCTCGCCCGCAGGCTTATCGACCAGAAGCCCCAGTCTTTCGTTCACGACACGGCAAGCCTCACCAACATGGCCACCACCACAGATGCGAAGCCGGCACCGGCATCTCTACCGTCAACCTTGAAGACACCCTTGTCTGCGACCTATCCGTCTGAACTCAAGTCACCCATGGTCATGTCGGCAACAACACCAACCTTCGCCTGGATCAAGCGGGAAGATAGCCTGAAGACTCCCATTACCCCGCCAGCAGCGTATCTGGATTTCCTGAAGACCTTGTCGCCTGCGTTCATGAGCCCTATGTCTACTGGCACCAGCACCAAGTTCGTCTTCGAAGGTCGTCCAACCTCAGTCACATCATCAGCTTCCAGTGGCTCCTTCACAGCAACATCTGGTGCATCCGAGAAAGCATCCCCTGCAACTTCAAGATCAAGCAGCTGCAGCCGATGCGACACAAAGGATGAGGTTTCCAAAGACGAGGTCCCGATGTCTGCCCCTCCTACCAAGATCAGGGCTCAGACCATCACCATTCCACCTCCCTCGCCTTTCACACGGCCACAGTCAGCGCGCACACCAAGACTCTACATTCCTCAGTCCCCATTCTCGCCGGCAGCAGTACGATCGCCAAACAGCTCGGATTCCGCCACCAACTCGGCTACTTTTCCCGCATCGCCGAAAGTCTGGGAAGCCGAGGCCAAGACCGGGCGATCAAGACGTGTCAGCGTGCGAGAAGTCGTCACCCGCACAGTGACATACAGCAGCACACCAGTCGACAAGAAAGCGCCCACCTTCCCCCAAATCGACCCCGCACCGCGCGGCAAGAGGAGAAAGATCGAATAGGCCATGTATGGTTACACGACATGCCCGTACCGCTGCCCAGCCTCGAGCATCAGCGGGTGTGCAACCACTAAGTACGACACCACGGCCGAGCTTCTTTTGGCGCCACCAGCCTCAGCGCCTAAATACATCACTGCTCTCCGCCATACATTTGCCAGCGCTCATGCTTCACGATCACATCTTACTTCTACGATGAATACCGGCCTACCCTAAACTAATACCCGGGTCCCGGCGACTCACCCGCACCACTCATTTCTTTCGACTACCCTTCGACGTTCGATTCTCGGAGCTGGTGCACCCGCTCTCTCTTTTCCTTTGTCTACCATTACCACGAGAGCAGCTAGTTCTCTCATGACCTGTACGGTTCGAAAGACCGAAACTTATGGCGCGGAAAATTCTGGTGTTGCAGGTGATATTTTATCGCGGATACCTCTTGGTGCACTGGCGCTAATCGGTGTGTTCTATGGCGTAACGCTGGGGTTTTGAATCCTTGTTCTGTTGATTACGAAGGCAGGCTCACCTACTGTGAGTCATCTGCGTATCTGAATGGTGGAACATGGCGAAGCTGGCGGCAAGGAAGCCACCAACACGGTGGGCTTTTCTCATCTCCTCGTCAGGAGGAACATCACTCAACATACCCATATCAAACGATGTAACATTCAACTATTTTCATCTGCTTGTGACTGCCTCCAGTGCCTCTTTGGCTCGAGTCGACACTCAACAGCGCCACGAACCCTTGTGACCTGCGCCAGCACACGCAGCTCCGCATCCTCACATGACCATCACTCAACTCCTCCGCTCTTCACGCTCCAACCACCGCCCCAAAGCCCATCTAACCTCTAGCTCTCCCGCATCCCGAAACCTTCCTTCCTCGACCATGACCGCCCTGACTCGCACCGCGAACCGCGAGTAAGTGGCTCCCAACACTCCTGGGGACCCACGCCGCACCAGGGCCGCTCGCGGTTCGCCTCCCCGTCCATATGGCAACGCGCCCATGCTTACCCCACCCTTTCAGTGCCCTGCATATGGGCTGTGATTGGCCGAGCGGGAGGTTGAGGACCTGTCATCCGCACTTGCTCACCGGTGCATTGGGCCAGGAGTGCGGGAGGCGACAACACGGCAGCTCACGAGCTAGGCTCAGAAGAGTGGTGCGTGCAGGATCGCAGAGCGCATTCTGGCGAATCACACGTTGACCGTGGCTCTTGGAGATCGGACGGGCTGCATGGAGGAAATCTGTGCGTAGAGTTTGCGAGGCGGTCAATATACGAGTGTGCTGGCAGATTGAAAAGAGAGAGGACGGTAGCGTAGGCGATGGGACGGCGAGAATGAAAGTTCAAAGCAGCTTGATGGCAGAGACGAGAGTGTAACACAAATAATAATAGCGTATATACAGGAAGATTCATTTAACCAATACTCCAGGCACACTTGCATTACACCATCTACCCCCTCAGCCACCACCTAGTACGGGATTCCGTTCGTGATCAATTGGAACCGATCATACGTGCCGGTACTATAACTACTCGCACTCTTGCTGATCAAACCACGCATATAATCAGCGGCCTCCCTCTCCGAGCGATCCAGCACAAATCGATCACGGAAATTCTTGATAGTCTCGGGCTTGAAGCATGGCAGCCCACTATCCAGCATCAACTCGACGATATGGCACAGATGATCGCAGTGCTGGCGCGCTGCAAGGAAAGCCTTGATCGTGAGCTCTTCGAACCAGCGGTACGGCTGTGACGTCGTGCTGCCGCCCATGACCGCGATCATCTCCGCGGTCAACTTGAAGGGCGCGCGCTCGAATTTGATCCCGCCAGGCGCAATGTCGAAGCAGAATCCGAAATCGATGTGGATGATATGTCCCGCGTCGTCGATCATAATGTTCCCGTTATGCCGGTCTTTGAACTGCAGGAGGAAACTGATGACACTGTACGCCGCCATTGATTTGACAAAGTTGCTCCGCGCGGTCTGGAAGCGGATGCTGTCTTCGTTGCCGTAGCGGCTGACGAAGTAATCATCGAGGCGGTTGACAGCCTCGCGGCCCAGCATGTCGCGCGAGATGGAGTTGGGGAGCACGTCGATGACGCCGCATCCGGGCGCTGTGGCGGTCACGCGGTACGGGAAGACCCAGACGTCGAGGCCAACGGTGTTAAAGATGCCGCGGAAGGCGGCGATCATTTGCAGTGCGAGGACATCCTGACGGCAGTCGTCGCCCACTTTGAAGATGGCGCTGAGCCAGGTTTCGTAGGTGTTGCTCTTTGCCGGGAGCCCGGAGCGTGGCTCGTCTTCAATGTCTTCGATGAGGCCGGTAGCCGGCTTGTTCTTGCGGATGCGGAAGGTGGCCATGAAGGGCGTTTTAGCGTGAGATTGCAGTGGTTTGCCGGAGTTGCGGTCGATGCCGATAACTTGACCATCGGGGTTACTGGGCAGGTATACACCAACCTCTACTTCGATCTTGCGCAGCTCCTCTGCAATCTTCTGCTTCTTGACCTCCTTCGGCTCGTGTAGGACGGAGCGCAGGGTGCCAGATATGCCAGTGACTTCATTGAAGAAGGCGAACTCGCGCTCGTAGAACTCGTGGTCTTCTTTCGAGAAGCTGGACTCGAGACTTGCCATTACCTTGTCGAGGGTAGGCTTGACAGGGTCGGGCTGGATGAAGTCAGTATACGTTCTAGTAATAGGAAACGCTATCACTTACCACCTCAGATGCTTCATCCTTGTAAGCATTCGCCTTAATGTTCCAGATGATCTGGTGGGCGAACAGCTGCGAAAATTTGGCCGTCTCAATTATATACCGCTCAACATAGCCGAGCACATCATATCGAAGCGTCTGCACGATCTGGTAGACGTAAAAGAACATGACATCCACGGAGTGGCTTTCGAGCGCTCGCATCGCGTATTGGATGATGAACGGGTGGTTACCGTAAGCTGGCATGAACAACGTCACAGCAGTAATGGGATTCAGTGGCGCCCAGTAGAGCAGATACTTGAGCTGGAAGGAGACGTCTCCAGGCAGCTGGTTGCCCAGCATAACTTCCAAGGCGTCCGGCTCGTCCAATACCCTATGAGGGAAGTTGAGCACCTGGAACCGAACTTCAGTCTGCAAGCGCGGCGACTGGAAGCGCTTGAGTAGCTGAATAGCGATTGCTGGGTTCTCCGCCCATGCAGTCTTGACGTGAGCTGAGATTGCAGCATCTGGCAGGCTGTTCCTGCCGCCGCCACCGAAGTGGTGCTTCTTTCCGTTGTCGAGAGGGAACAACCAGACGGTCAAGCGCGTCTGTTCATTGGAGAGAAGTACGGAGAGCAGATCCTGTTTAGCTTTGACTTGTCTCGAAGCTGAATCCGCAACAGTGGCCAGCTTTCCAAGCGCATCGAGGTGGACTTGGACATCTGACAGGACTTGAGTCTCCGCCTTGAGCTGTAGACGGTTGCCGCCGTAGGACCACTGAGGTGCGTGAGCGAACCATGCCAGGCCTGCGGTCAGCAAGCGATCCATAAGACGCCATTTAGCGGTCGAGGAGATGGTCGTGCTGTGGCGGACAATACGCAGCGCGAGCAGTATGACGTGGAAGTAAGCTTCCCTCGCCAAAGGCTGAGAACACCCCGCACTCATTGCATCGAGCGTGATATAGATCAAACGAACGTAGACACGCTCGAAGTCCGATTTACTGAGCCGAGAAGCGCTGAAGTGACTCGAGAGGAACTGCACGAGCCGGAAGTGCGGTGCGATGAGATTGTAGATGAGTTGCTGGTGTTTGGCCAGAGCTTCCTTGTCAGTAGCAGCAAATTCTTGCTTGCCATAGAATGGGTCAGGGTGCCTTGAGAAAGTCAGTGACAAGTTTTGCCGATTCAAGATGGATACATACCTGAGCGCAGGACTAAAGAGACCCCTCCGCTTGCGCACCGTGCCCTCAAAGTTTTCTGCTATTGCTACCAAGACACGAGACTCCATGCGAGGGTTCTCCTTAATGACGCTGGTCCACAATGATATGCCCAGCTTGATCGATTGCTTTGAAAATACTGCGAAGGGGATACCAACCAGATGGTGCACAATCGGTGACTGATCCCTCTTGACTCTGCAGAGCAGCGCAGCCGCCCGGCGAAGGATATCCCGGAGCTCAGCAATTGCGACATGCTTGTGGTGCAGTGTGCGCTGTTCGAGGTCAACAAGAAGCTTGGTAGCATCCTGAATACTGCGAGACATGTATGTTGGCACATAGCCGATGGGATTCCCTCCGTTAAGCCAATCTTCCTGCTGATCGTTGCCGCTCTCAAGGAACTTGTATTCTTGTCTCGTGGTGTACTGCGTGATGAAGTCGGAGGCGGTATTGATGTTGATGCCCTGACGCTCAATAGCACCTAGACGCTGATCGTTGACGGGGATTACTGACCCCATCTCCAGGGCAAACGATCGGCCAAGAGAGACGTGACCGTAGGATGTCTCGTCATCGTACTCGGACAAGTATGTCTGAAGGAGACCTTTGATGTCCAGCGGAGCTATCTCGATGACTCCCTTGACCCAGGAAGTTGCCCGCTTGTGCAACGTCTCCAGTGTTGCTCGGCGGAACACATAGTCATCTGACAACTCTACAGAGATATCCGACTTCTTCGAGGTAAAGGTTGACTTCCAGGTGTACTCATCGGTCTCGCCCTCAAGACAGCTGTACCACATGATCGAGAGCAGCTCGAGGAGCGCAAACAGAGCACTCTTCTGACAGAGCGTCGAAGGCACCTCACGAATGATAATATCAGCGCATGCGGCTGCAGCTTGCTGGACTCGAGCGATGCGGTGGCAGCAAGCCGCAAAGATTTGCGCAAGCTGTTGTGCAAGGTAGGGTGTAGAGAAGGTATGATGCTGGCCTGAGAGGGTCTTTGCCAAGTACGTCCTGACGGCGACAAGAGTAATGGCAGACATGCAGTTACCGACTGCTCCAGTTCGCAGCTTGGGATCCAGGAAGTAAACGAGCGCTTTGGTGCAGTCGCCCGTGCTGGCTCGCAACTCCTCGACCAGATAGGCTGTGTTCAAGAACACAGCCTCAGGATACGTGAGCGACTTGGTGTCGGCTTCACAAGATGGCAGAAGCTTGGCCAACCGTCGCTTTTGCTCGGCAGTGTGTTCAGCAGACTTGCCACGGCGAAGCACCGTGTTCAGTTCAATGTCACTTTCTGACAGCATTGGGCGCTCTTCGGCGATGAGAGGCTTGCTGAAGCGAGCAAGCGTACGGAGCTCTTCGATGTACTGCTTTCCAAGATCAGAGTTAGTGTCGAAGCCGTGAACGACAATGTTAAACCAAGCGTCTCGTTGCAGGTTGACAATGACATCGTCAAGCTCGATTGAGTCGGCTCGTTGAGCATTGCGGGCAAGAAGTGTAGCCAAGGGCTTCAACATCTGAGCGATCTCGTGCGAAGCCAACTCGGTGTCCCTCAGGTGCTTGTGGGATGTCTCTTGCGCATCGCCCTTGCTGACGATTGTATCGAGGAGGTGTGTTAGATACACCTCGAATGCCTCGTCCTCAGACACCTTCTTCGAGATGTTCAGGCGGGCGTTCATAACCTTGGCTGTCGTCAGTGATTATCGGTCACGCGTTTGCACCATACTTACAGCATCAAGAGTGGCAACGTCATCTTTGACAAGCGCATCATGGCACAAGGTCGCATAGAGCTTAAGTAAAGATCTGAACTCCGCTGGCGGCGTGTGGATACCGAGCAGTGCAGCGTCGGTAATGATCTTGACATCGACAACTTTGCTGGCCCTTCCGACTTTCTGGATAAGCATCGACATAGCCAGCGCTGTAATCTTCTCATCTTTGCACTTGCTCGCCACAGACACTACAGTGTCAACAATGGTGGTGTGCACATGATGCGGCTCCTCGACATCACTTGGGGTGAGTGATATGGCGCTGCCGTTTGATTGATGCGCGTAGATACCGGGAGCGCGCAGTGTATTTCCAGTACCATTGAGTGAGGGCGATGCAGAATTGGCGCCAGCAGTAGTAGGCCCTGCGCTGATAACATTACCAAGGCTGTACAAGGTTGTGATGATTGCGTCTTGGGGAAGCAAGCTCAGAACTGCTGCGAGAGAGTCTGCTGCAACGGACGATGTTCTATTATCGAAGTTGGCTTGAACGATCAGTCTTGGAAGTGAGCGGCCAAGATTCGATGCCGTAGATGGAGACACCTTGGCCAAGATAGCCATGGACTTCAGAGCTGTCGAGGCCAGGTCGTGATCAGCACTCTGTGAGGGATCGTTCAGCACAGCATCGAGCCAGCCGAGCAGAACGTCATCATCGGCAATGTCATCGTCGTACACAGCACAGCACAAGTACGTTGTGATGATCTTGGCTTTGACCGAAGACGCTTGTCGCTGCTGCCACGCAGAGCCGACTCTTTGCAGGTAGTCAACGTCATTCTCCAAGCCATGCATCTCATCGACAGCGATCCTAGTCAGCCCCTCGGCAAGTGCGTCCTCGGATGTATCTCCAGCGGCGCGGTTGTTGTTGTTGTACGATGCCTGCAGGTGATCGAGGATAGACTCGCGAGGGCGACGAGCCGGCGTTTCCACAAGCAATGATGCGGAAGTGACAACGACCTTCAGGAAGGAATCGTGCAGGATCATGGCACCCAGTGGACGCCCAATGGCTGCATAGTGCTTGGTGTAGCGCTTCCATTCTCTCAAGCCGTGCTGATGGGAGCGCGCGTTACGCGCAATTGACAAAGCAGTCTCGAAGGCAAGAAAGTATTGTTCCGAGATCGCTGCCTTGATGTCTTGAACGAATTGAAGCCGTTCGTAGGCGTTCCAGAATCTCGCATGCTCGGCGGCAGCATCCAGGAAGCCCAACAGCGACAGGCTGTGGGTGATGACCTGCGACAGCTCTCCGTCTGCGTCGAAATCAGATCTTTCGTCGCCGTCGTCTAGTTGTACCACCGATAGCTCCGCAGCCATGGCTGTCCACCCTTGTACATAGCTTGCGAGTGTGTTCGTGACCTTCGTTCGCAGCTGGTCATGGCGAACACCGAGTTGCAGGATCGCCGAGGTCAGGTTGTAGGAGAGAACTTCGTACGGAGAGGGCTGGATGCCTTGGAGGCTCGGCGACGGTAGCAGTACTTGTGTGTATATGCTTGGGAGATAGGCAGCCAGTCGGTCGAGGAGCGGTGCAGCGACCTCTATGGACTCGACATAGGGCGCGGCTTTGCAAAGAGCCAGAACGGCTTCCAGTTCCGTGACCTTGATACCGCTGGCATCGGCTGACGCTTTCAACGGGCTCGAGCACCGCCTGTACAGTCTTTCGAAGTCGTTATTCGGTGAAGTCGCGGACGACGATTGCGCGGAAAGGCGGGCAAGCTTCTCGAGCGCATTGCCTCGAATTGAGCGTCTGGAGTAGGCAATCAGTCGCAAAGCTCTCCTGTAGGCCCAGAAATACATACGCCATGTTGTCGACTTTCTCGACACGTTGCGCGTCACAATGCGCGTAGTAATAAGCAATGCGTGTTTCTCGACAGATGACGAAAGCGTGGTGAGCCTTCAGGGATCAGGGGTCCTGCAGCGGTGTGGCTCCCGCTGATATGGCGCAGACTGCTACACCTCTGTAACCTCGCACCTACTGTCTGCAGGTGCTACCCATACATTATGCAATTCACTTGGGTTCGAGCATGACGAAGACGTTAATTGGGAAGAAACATTGGCTTGTGCACATTGAAGCGCTCAGACTGACGCGGTCGACGGGAGCTTTAAAGAGGTTGAAGCACTCCAATCGTCAGAGAAGATCCTCAGAGAAGGACAACGCTGGTGGGCGCTGGCCAGTCTGCTGCAGTAAGAGTTGTGCTAAGCGCGACACCATCTCTCTGGCCGTCATCTCGATACGCCTCAACAATCCCAACTCTCTTATACGTGTGCGTCTTTCCTGCATCTGGGACAATAGCTAGACCGCTGCACGGTGTGACCATGAGGACATCACAAGCATCGTAATAGTCAAGATCGAAACGGACAGTAGCTCGCCGTGTGTCTCGGCCACGTCGCCAGATCTTGCATACTCTTCCGTTGATTCCTACGCTTTGTTCGACGTGCGTGATGCAGGTCAACGGGCCATTGACTCGCGCAAAAGCAGACGTCAGCTCTCCCAGGGTATTGTTACCTTTGGGCACTACAGTGCACTCCTCCAACGTGGCACAGGTAGACGCGTAGGCGTCGTAGATTGCGTATACAGCGACGCCTTCAAGTGCTGCGAAAGACCATGTCGGTGCTCTCCACTCAACGACCTTCTCGGTCTTCTTCGGCACTTGGATGTATGGGTCGATCGTCGAATCTTGAAAGCGCCACAGGAGTCCCTGGACAAACCAGCTATGCCAGAGGCCAGCATAGCAAACATCCCCAGTTACTCGCTGGAGAGCTGCGGCGATGCCAGAAAGAGCAGGAAGTTTGTCTGAGTGGTAAGTGATGTTACGTGATGTGTATTCTTGGACCACATTGAACCATGGCTTGCGATCGAACCAGGGCTGTTGAACGTCTGTGGCAGTGCGCGAGAGTGACTGGACTAGACCTTTGCCGATCGTTCTTATAGAGTACTCGTCATAGAGGTTGGTACTCTTCTCAGTGTCAAGACATTCCCAAAACAGGCCTTCTTCGCATTCCCAGTACATCTGGCGTTGTGTGAAGTGAATTGTACGACGTGCCAGAACTCGTTCTTGGAAGCACCAGCCACGACTCATCATGGGTTCGTCCTGAACACTGATTAGCTCTTCCCTTGGCCGTAGAAGTCTCGCACTTGCTCTTTCATATCTAAGGGGAAACCCATCGATTGTACTCGCAGGTGCGCCCGGGGACATTGTATCATCACTGTATTCGAAATACAACGTGAATGCGCCCTCATCGTCGTTGAACTTAATGAGAATATGGTTTGAGCCTGTTCGAGGTTGGAGAAACCCCTCGGTGCACTGGCTGGCACGCATTGCAGCAAGCGTCAGTGAGGCATTCGAGTACACCTCAGACATGCGACCAGCTTCATTTTGCCAATCTGTTTCGTCATCTTGCACAATACACAAGCAGTCGGCCCACATATATCGAAGGCCAAGGTATCGCACCAGGAAGGCTGCATCCTGTAACGTTCCTGGTAGATCGGCGAAGCTGAGGCCCTGCTCTTCCTTGTGCTTTTGTATATTGTCCTTTCTAGTCGTGCAGGGGACACTTTTGCCCCAACAGTAGCTGAGGGCCACATACTCACCTACACTCCCAGATGTAGTTTCGATTAGTCGACACGAGCGATCTTCGAACAGCTTCCGCCAGTCTGTGCCGTTTTCGATGATTTCCTGGCGCTCAGGTAGGCCACGTAGATCGAGAAGCCGAGTTGGCAGAGGCCTCGTGCACTCCAGGGGGCCAGAGCAGTCGGAGTGCTTACTTGCACACATTTGAATCCAACGATCTAGCTTCCCAAGGACAGCTGGATGAAGGGAGTCAGGTATCACTTCCAACACATCGAGATATTGTGCAACAGGGCTGTCTGAGAATGCCTGTTCAGTCACCAGCGTTTGCTTTGCCTGCTCATCATTGCGTACCTGGAGTCGTGGTGAACAGAATGCGACCACTGACCAATACAGCAGGTTGTTCGTCGCCCAGGAAGATGTGAAACTGGTTATTTCCACTCGTTGGAAAGCGTAACCAAACAGCCCTTCGATCATCGTATTGCTCATTGGCCCTCATGCGAAGGCTGGCCTGCAGACACTCGGAAGTAAAGTGACAGAACGGACATTCTTTGGCGTTGGCTCTCAGATGCTGAAGCGAGACGTGCCATCTGAAGAACGGCTCCTCGGTGCCACGCGATGCGGAAGGGTCCTTCCACCAAATCAAGTCTCTCAAGAGCGATCTGTCGCCGCCAAAGAAGCGCAAGAACTCTCGGATTGGAATCAACTGACACGCATCGCACAGAGCCATGTCTCGTCGATACTGGTGCTTCAAGGTGTTGTCGATGAACCGCACCCGAGTCAGAGATGGAGGCCAAAGACTCACCACCGTGTCAACACCAGAGATGGTGAGGTTTGGACATGTGAAGGCTGCGACCGAAGAGGAAGGTGCGAAGATCCGCGCCGCCCCCACGCCTTGTTCCAGGCCTTCCCCGCCCCCGGACTCCGACAACGCAATCAGGGTCCAATCCACTGAAATCGATTGATTGGTCTCCGCAACAGACCCATCACCTGTCCATCTCGCCTAAACCCATCTGAAGCGTGCCGCGACCTCGTAGTTCCGCGGCACCATGCTCGTCCCGAGCTCGGCGCAAGCTCCAGCGACCGTATCGATGGCGACGAGTGGCCGGAGTAAATGCCGGCGTCATGGGACGCGACGAGGCGCTGTACATATACCAACGGCAAGGCCGGGTGTCGTGCTTCACTGACTGCACTTTGTTTACTTACCGTCAACATCGATTGTCACTCCATCACATAGCCGTCCAGACGTCGAGTGGTGCGACAGCGACAACCCGTCCATCACAACACACGGATTTCCCCCAAACACGCAACCTGCCAAAGCAAACACCGTCGCTCCCGGAAGATTCAAGTCCCCAACGCAAAAGCTCCAAAGCTCCTACGCGACAATGCCAGCCCCCCTCCTCGCCCTTCCACGCGAACTCCGCGACCAAATCTACGCGCTCCTCTGGTCCAGCACGCCCACAATCACGCTACAAAACCACCCCTCCATGGGCCAGATACACGCCACCTACGCCTCACTCTCGGGGCTCGCAACGCACCTACCCCCCTGGCTGCTCACGAGCAAGCAAATCCTGCTTGAAGCCACAGACCAGATGATCCGCCACGGGACCTGGACGCTGCGGCTGCGCAGCGAGTGGGACACGGAGCACGCGGGTCGCGTCCTGAGCCCGCTGCTGGCGCGCCGCGTGACGATTGTGCTGACGCAGCCTCTCGAGGGCCCGCGGCCGCGGTGGCCGCATGTCGTGCGGGAGACAGTGCTGCGGCCGAGTCGGGAGAACGGGGCGTGTTTCGAGGGCGTTGTGGAGCAGCTGCGGACGGAGAGGGTGAGAGATGTGCGGATAGTGCTGGAGTTGGTTAGGGAGGAGGCGGGTGCGCGGCTCGACTTGTCGATGTTGGAGGCTGCGTGTGCCTTGAGGCCGGGGCTGGAGAGGTTGGAGGTTGTGGTTCTGAGGGAGCAGGTTTATCGCATGTACACTGAGGGATTTGTCGAGGCTATTGGTGCAGAAGTCAAGAGGGTCGGGAACAAGATCATGGGCAGTGATGAGGACCCTACCGTTAGCGGGATCTTCCAGGACAAAGGGTTTGTGTACACGTTCGACCAGGCTGGCGAGATGGGGCTGTGTCGGGTTGATTCTGCGGTCGGCGAAGCAGACCATTGAGCCAGTGTGCAACGTAATAGTAGTTGAAATGTCTCAAGTGGTAGATGCGGAGACCGGATTGTGAACATCGTAGAATGCGTTGTGTTGTTGCCGATATCATACACCCCACAAAGCCATGCTACATCCCTTCTCGCCCAGCCCACCAATCGTTCATACATAGCAAGAAATTGCGCCAGCAATGCTTATGATCGCCCAGACTTTCCAACCAACCCTGTGTGCGCCAAACCCGCCCTAGCCTATGTGGAGAATTTGAAAGTCGAAATTTGAACCTCCTGGAAACTCGTCGAACCTCGATCAAGAGAAGCTCGAGGGAGAGAAGAACAGTAAACAGGAAGGAAAAGGGTTGGCGGCCCTGCAAGAAAACTTCAAATTGCAGGGACATACCATAGATCAAGCGTCTTCGGGGAGGATACGCGCAAAGTGCTTCTCCCAGATCCAGCCAACCGTCTTTGTCGCGTCGTCTTGGTTGCGTGCCAGCCACAACTCGCCCTTCATGCCGATGACGTCAAAAATCTCGCCGGGAACGTAAACGAGGTAGGGAATGCCGCCTTCGCGGCGGTCGTGCGCAATGTTGAACTCGAAGAGACTTGCTGCCAGGAAAAGAACCTCTGGCTCGTCGGTGTCGCCAGGAGTGATGGGGAGGTCTTCAGCACTGCTGCGCATCGGTGTGTCAGACATCGGCAGGGCCGAGTTGAAGACACCGGACTGACGTGTCGAGCCTGGGAGTGAGGGTGGTTGTGAGCTAGGCGCAGACATGGTGAGCATGCTCGACTGAGTCGGCGAGAGGAAAGAAGCGCCTAGTTGGGGCGGGAAGTCGAAGATGCCCGCCCCAAACGACGAGCGATCATCAAAGTCAATAACGCCATCCATGCCCAGATAGTTGTGGTTCCTAGATCGCGCCGAGTTGCGTCGTTCTTGGTGGCGGACCATTGTTGTGTCGCTGTTGTCAGACACGGGACTGAGTGCTTTTGCTGCCTCGCGTGAGGAGACAGCCCCGAAGTTGTTGCGTGACGAGGCGCTTGTGTTCTGGTAGAGCGAGGTATACGCCGGGCCTGCGGGTAAGGAACGCGGAGGTCCATCCATGGAACGCATGTTCGACCGCGAGCTGTATCCGCCACTATGACGGTTACGCGGGTCGAAGCCAGAGGCCTCGCTGCTCATCGACTCTGTGCGGCGAGAATGAGAGTTGCGCGCTGAGCCAGCGCCATCAGACGGTATCGGAGAAGTCATGCTTGAAATCTCCTGCAACAAGCGTTGGCTGTTGGTGATCCCGAAGCTCCTCGCCCGCTGCTCTTGCACGTTGTAGTCGGACTTGAAGCGTTCCACGTACGCCTTCAGGTCGTAGTCTATAGACGTAGTATGCTGTGGCTCCGTTTCCAAGAGTGGAAGAATCTTCTTCGAACACGTCTTGTACCAATCTTTCTGCAGGGCCATGAAGAGCGTCATTACACTTCGCATGACGGCCTTTGTCTTGTCGTACAGCATCGGTAGCTCCAGCTTTAGGGTATCGTTGATGGTAGTGAATCGTTCTGCGTACGCCACGGTCTCAGGGTCAGGCTTCTCGCCACGTTCGACGGCCTGTTTGTGTTTGACGTAGTTAATCAGCAGCTTCTTGCGCTGTTCTATGGTCTTCTGATACGATACCCACATCTCCCACAGATCTGAGATTGGTTTGAGCACACGACTGCGAACAGCAGCTTTCTACGATGAGGTCAGTATGAGCCACGCGCGAAAGAGACCGAAAAACTCACGTGATCTTCCAGGGCTTTGTTCTGGAGCTCGAAATGAGCCATGGCCCATTTGCGCCATGTGCTTTCGATTTCAGGATTGACAGACGGAGCAACCTCGCATACGGTGATGAATCCCAGAAAGACGATGTTGAGTTGGAGGTAATGCTCGGTGATCGAGTCCAAGTAGTTTTCGAAATCGCGCATGACGATCTGAAGCTGGAAGAAGTGGCCACCGAACTTCTGTTCGCGAGACTTGTAGTCCATGTCCTTGAATGTCTTCTCGGCTTCGTCGTAGGTCTTTGTCTTGTCTGCCTTGGGAATGAAGGCCTTGACGAAAGCATTGCCAAGCCCCTTGCCTTTGCTCTTCTCTTTCTTGCCTTCCGAGGTCGCGGCACGGAAGGTGTCTGCGCGCTTCTTGGCATCGTTGATGCGTCCACTGATGGCGAGAAGCTCGAGTCGCGCTTTCGTGATGTTGACCAGATCTGGGTGGTCGGCATCGGTACATTGCTCAAGCGACTCGAGTAACAATGGATACTTTAGTAGACGTTGTGCCGGCTTGACGAGGAGAGAGTCCAGGTCCCAGGCTTGGGTCATGTTCTCGACTTGTTCGAAACACGCAACAACCCATCCAGTAAGTTCCGGGTTGCTCTGGTTCTTCTTAATGTACGCATGCTGGTTTTGCGAGTTGAGGTAGTAAGTCGTATACAGCCGCTCCATCTTTTCCAGGTTCTCGAGGAACACGTTGCCAATCGACGTTTGGTGATCATTCTCCAGAGTGCAGTTCTCAAACTGATTGAACTCGTCCGAGCGAAGGTTTGCAGGCAATTCTGCAGAGCCGAAAGACTTGGAGTCAGTTGAGTCGCGACTCCAAGGCCCTGTCGGAGGCGGCATATCGTGGTTGACGATAGGCTTCGCCGCCTTTTTAAAAGCTCTAAACAATGAGAGAGAGAACTTCTCAAGGTCTTTACAGTTGCTGAAGAGAGCTCGCTTTTCCTTCTCCGTCATGATGCTGCCAGCCGTTGCCTCGAAGATGTTATGAGCGATCATCATGTCGATGCAGAATTGATGCTCTGTTGTCAGCATCTCCTCGAGGATGCGGTAGCGCTTCGTCAAAGCCTGACGCGCGGGGTCTGGCGGCGTCTCTTCAGGTGCTGCTGGCGTTTCCTCTTCCGCCATGTCAATCTCCGGCAACGGCTTGTCGCTGATTTCCATGGACCTTGGTGTGCTGTGTATGTCGCTGTAGTTCCTGTCATGCATGTTGCCAACGGGCGTGAGCGCACGCGCGGGGTGCTGCTCAAAGCGCTCGTCCGTCTGCGACGCGGGGGATGGCTTCGCATGTCCGGAAAAGGAATACGATGCAATCGAGGGTGAGATTGGCGGCAGCTCGTCCAGGCTCTTTGCGGGAGGTGGAGGCGGCGGTGAGTACACGGGCCGCGGGGGTTCTTGTGCGGTGGGTGACGGGACCGTAGGTGAAGGAGGCATGTAGTTATTCATGGACAAGCCGAGACCGCTACTGGTCCAAGCAAGCTGCGGCAAGTCTAGACCGTTTGTCGAGGGAGCCGCGTCATCGTGCGCTACGTTTGACAGCAGTGCATCCTGGGACGGGTTGCCAAAGGAACTTCCTGGCGGCGATGCATCCTCCTGTATGAGTGTGGTTGCCGAGCCCTGCGAACCGCGCGAATAGCATTGTGATTCTTGCGGGAAAACAAAAGCCGGGATCCGGTTAGCACACTCTGGCGAGGGTTTCCGTGCTTGATACACGTTTGGTGTGAGGAGAGGTAGAGCTTCTCTCTCATGCGGGGGCTCTTGCGCACTGTCTCGCGGCATCCCGTTGGCATCGCTCAGTATCCGCGCCAAGTAGGTCTCTGTGGCCTCTTTTGACGCCCAGTCCTGATGCTGGGCTATGACGGGCGAGACCTGCTGGACTCTTTGCCTGGAAAGCAAGGCTAGCTCTGGTGAGATGACTGGCGACTGGTGGTACAGGTTCAGCACAGAGTTGATGACGCTGTACGTATCGCTCTTGGTGTGCATCGGCTTCTGAGACCGGTACGGCGCAACGCTGATAGAGTCGTCTGGATGTAGCGAGTCACGATCGTGGAAAGAATCCGTAGGCGAGTCCTCGCCCTTGAAGTGAAGGGCGGGCAGCAAGGTCTCGTGCCCATACACCTGTACCGATCGCCTAGGAGGCACAGCGCGCTGTGTTTCCTCCTGCTGGGACATAGGCAAACCATTGATATCTCCGGACAGGTGCTCATCGTTGAACATGATCGGTATCGACTCTCTCACGCCCAGTATGGATTCCTCGATGGGAGGCAATTCGGGAACCTGCTCGCTGCTCTGTGCGCGGAAAACGGCTGGCCTGAGAAGCTGTGGTTCAGGCTCCTGCTGAGGCTCCTGCTGAGGCTCTGGCGCGGCTTCCTGCAGTGTCTGGTGTGCTTCCGTGTCCTGAGGGCTGCGCTGAGCGACTGGTGGGGTCAGGACAAAGCTTCCGGGTAGGCCTAGAGTTGGAGACTCTTCAAAGTCGGTGACTGCAGACCACGGTTGCGTCGGTGGCGGTAGGCCCAAGCTGAATGTTTGCAAGCTGAGCGAATGTTGGCGCCGTGACGATGGACTTTGATTCTCTTCTAAAGACTGTTCTGCTGGAAGCGGTTGTATGTCTTGGGAGAAGTTGAGGACGCTGGGCGAGAAAGAGAAGTCCAGGGTCTGCGATTCACTTTCACCGTCAAACAGCCCTGGTTGGCTCGCCAAAGGGTCCGGTTTCGAGTGGAGCTGGTCGCCAAGTGAAAAGTACTCGTGCTCGCCATGCGAGTCGCCCGCTCTGGGGTGCGCATGGGGAGATTGCAGGGGCTGTCTTTCTCTTGAGTTACGCAATCGCGGGGAGGCTGGTGGAGGTGGGGCAGTCACGACTGCCGGTACGCTGGGACCGGTCCTTGCGGGCGATTTCCCTCGTTCTCGATATCCGCGGTAGGCTAACGCTGGTAGCGTTGCATGGTCGACACCATTGCTTTTCACGGGCGTGCTTCCTCCAACTGGTTTCCTGGTCATACCACGGTTGGGCGAAGAGCGGTTGCTGCGTGTGGGCGTGTACCTCACTGACCGGACTGAGGAACTGGCGTCTGATGCGTTGCTCGACCGCCGCGAGCGCTGCGACATGATGGGTATTCGAGAAGGTGGTGAGTGTCGTGGTGGAGAGTGCAGGGATCGTGAGGATGGTCGTGTCTGTCTGTGTCTGGTGGAGGTTGTCGTGGCATTGCTCTGTGAGCGCTGGTGTTGGGCTGGGATGAACGTGGTCGCAGGCAATTGCACGTCGTCTCCTGCCAGGTCTTGGGCATCGTTTATGGGCGGCAGAGGCACCTGGGCTGCCTGCAAAGCCTCCTCGCGTGCCGTGCTTGCGAATGTGGGTATCATGAATCCGGGAAGGGACGCATCCTGTCCACCGACAATCTCGCCGAAGAGCTGCCGCCCGCTCGAGGATGCTCGCTCGAGGCCAGGTCTTCGATTCGGGGACGTAATGGACTGTCGCGACGAGGACGTGACCGAGTGCCGTGACGGGGACGTGACTGCGTGTCGTGCAGGCGAGAGCGTGTGATCGATGCTGCTGCGGCTGACAAGGCTCGCGTTTGTGGCGCGGCGTGCGGTCCGTGGCGGCGATGTGGGCGCAGCCTGCGGCCGTTCGCGCGGCTTGAGGTTCTTGAACTGATACGAGCCGTACGCGGCTTCCTTGGGCGGTCGAGCAGCCAAGACAGGCGGGCATGCCGGGCCCGCCTGGCGTCGGACGGGGTCGTGGGCGCCAGCTCGTGTGGGCTCCCGTGAGCGCGAGCGGATGACAGAGGGGATCACATCGCTGCCCGGCGAGCGCTCGAAGCGCTCAGTCAGCGCCCTGACCTTGTTCGAGGTCTGCGGCGGCGAGCGCGACGAGGCCACCGACGATGCAGGGCCAGACACGGACCGGGGCCCGCCTCTCGCCGGCGAGCGGACGTTGCTCGAGCTCGCCGTGTGCTGTCGCGGGCGCGTGACGCTCATGTCGGACGGCGGGACGGCAGGCGGGGACTTTGCAGCGTCGTGCTCGGGTGCGGGCGGGCAGGCAGACTTGTAGTAGTCGTCCGGGGAGGGGCTGTCGGGGGCGTCGTCTGGGGCGTCGTCGGCGTGGTGGCCGTTGGCGTGGTGGCCGTGGGCAATGGGGCCCGGTGGCAGTTCCTGCTCGTCGATGCCGGCCAGCGACATGGACTGCACCCAGCTGGCCACGGCCGGGTTGTATGCGTAGTTGGGCTCGGCCATGTTGTCCCTCCTCTACCGTTCCATGCTCCTGTCGCTGCGGTTGCGAGAAGCGAGGGCGCGAATCGACGCAGCTCCAGCGCCGTTGTGGTCCAATCCAAGGGCGCCCGTCTCTTGGGACAGCCCTGCGTATGTTTCAGGCAGAGCAATGGGCGACAGCGCTGCACGGGGCCAGAGACTCCAGGTGCGCGACTCAGCACGCGTGGGAGACGTCTGGGAGAAGCACCCCAGCCCGCATCCACCGGCGCACTTCCGCGCCGTCTTCTACCATGTACCTAGGCCAGAATAGTCGCCCTGTGCGTTGCTCCCAACGTCAACCAGGAAACACGCGCAGCTCTACTGCTGGAACAACAGCTCGCTGTAATTCCGTGTTCTCAGGCTCGCAGGGCAACAACGGCTGGGGCAGGCCTCGTGCAGTCTCGTGAAGACTCGTGTAGACTTGTGTTGAGTCTCCCAAATTCACTGCGTTCCCAAACGGACACATCCAATATCTCGAGAGATCGGCTGTCACTAGGTACTGGCGTACCTTCTTCTTTCGGCCATCCAAACACAACAACGGCCCCAACCTGCACCATTCCCTGCCACCTCGCCAACGCGAACATGGCTCCAGCCTCTTGGGCAATCGCCGTCACATAAATCTTGCCAGGCCAGCAAGCAGTCGCTGTCACATGAATCTTGTCAGGCCAGCATGAAGCGAAAACGTACACCCCACGCGGGTGGCCCTCGGAAGAAGGCGCACCCTGTCGACCAATCTGCGAGTGCCACACCTGCAGCCATTGAGCAGCCTGTTTTGCAACGCTTCTATCCGCGACTGCTTACGCTGCGCCACTATCTCTTGTCAGTGCTCCCGAAATCGTCGAGGAACAGGCATCGAAGGCTTGCTCATTTGGGGCGGCCAATTGCATCCAACAGAGCAGCGTCAACAAGTGAGCCTGATGGTGAACTTGCGCAGCTGCTCGACTCGACGGTCATCGGTGAATGCAGGACAGCAAAGATCAATGACCAAGAACAACTCGTCAGGGACCGCATCAGGGATATCGAGACTTTCACTCAGCAACTGTCTCCTGCCGTTTCCGGAGGCACCTTTGAGCCTGGCTACTTCAAGCAAGCGGAGGTAGGTTTTCGCGCAACGACATGTCACGGACTTGGCAACATCCTCGTGCAGGTGCTAAGATGGACAGATTGTTGATTTTGTGATATGGCGCCTCTTCAAACGCTCCTCGTCCCATAAGCTTTCCCATTTGCTTTGCCACGGGTTTGAGCGATCTGCATCAACATATCGACGCAACGACGGTCATGGAGCTGACCCGTCCTCGATACCTGGCGTGGTTGCGCGTCGCCCGAACAGCCATGTGCTCGCACTGAAGGGGCCGTTGTGGTGTCGACTCCTTGCAGTGCTCGGCGAAGGAGGGGATCGATGGATGATGGATATGCTCACAGACTGTGCTATATTCTATCCTGTCGGTGGGAAGGCTAGCAACTACTACCAACTGAGCGGCCCTCCCATGTTCGACCTTGAGCCTATTCCAGCGTCAAAGACGACCGTTACGCAGGCACACCCACAGGGTGGACCTGCGAGCATGCTAGCTGAACCGCGAACACCGTGTGAGATAGCGTTTGTGCGCAGTCGAATGCTCTACGCCAAAGCAGCACTGAACGCTAAAGGAGGCATCAGATTTGGCATGCGTCATATCCGTCAGTGAAGACGTGCGTCTTCTTTCAAGAAATCGACTGAACCAAATTGCAGATGTATTGAATCGCTTCCCGAGCCGGGACGACAAGCGGCAAACCGTGCAGATTATGCGATACATGTTTCCACGCCAATATGGCTTGCACAACGTTTTTACTTGCAAAACTGACAAGCGCGAGACTGCCATGTCTTTCAAGGACTACACCCTGCGGGAGAAGGAGATCCACCAGAAGATGTGCAGGGACCTGGGCGACAAGGTCAGCGATGTCAATGAAGTGGCCAGGTGGAAGCAACGTGTGCCGAAAAGACTGCGAGGGGATCTAGTGGCTTTAATCAGCAAAATGAGGATACTCAACCAACGGTGCTCGTACGCGGAGCTGCTGCACCACTACTGTCCTGTCGAGGTGAGTGCTATGACCAGATCCCGTACCAAGCGCTGACAACGCAGAACACCCCTCTCTCGTCAAAGCCAGAACGGAAGAGACATCGTCTCAAGCCTGGAGCGACTCGCCAGGCAGCGTTTACAGCCCACAAGACGAATGCTGACCAGACAGCGGACGAAGCTTGCTTCACAGACATGGCTTGTCCGACCGCGCATGTCTCTGCTTTCTGCCGCGCTGTGATCGCCAAAGTTGTCCCCAGGCGATTCTGGGGCGACGATGGCAACAGACGCACAGTCATGCAGTGCATTGATCAATTCGTAGGCCTGCGGAAGTTTGAGACCTTGACGCTCCATGAGGTCACACAAAAGCTTCAGGTATGTACCACTCGGCTCTTGGCTCATTCCTTTACTGAGACACGGCAGGTTACTGCTATTCCCTGGCTCCAGCTACCTGGTCAGGAGGGTACCACCAAACTGGCGCGATCTGACTTTGAGAAACGCAAGGAGCTCTTCCAAGAGTTCGTCTACTGGGTCTTCGATTCGCTCCTGATACCACTGGTCAGGTCAAACTTCTATGTCACCGAGTCCAACGCGCACCGCAATCGACTATTCTACTTCCGGCATGACGTCTGGCGTATGCTTACAGAGCCGTTATTGTCGACTTTGAGATTGAACATGTTCGAAGACATGCCAACCGATCGCGTGAACCGGTTGCTAGCTGCCCGTCCGCTCGGCTTCAGCAAGATACGACTGCTTCCGAAAAAACAAGGCATCCGCGTCATCGTGAACCTGAAACGGAGACCGCAGCTGACACGCTATGGCGCTGTGACGCTTGGGAGAAGCATCAATTCAGTGATGACACCTGTATTCAATGCAATCAACTACGAGAAGGTGCGTAGTCGCCGTGCGACGTGCAGACCACGCTGATTGCAACAGACCATTCGGCCTGACAAACTCGGCTCGTCACTCTTCTCGGTCGGCGACATGTTTCCCAAGCTCGAGGCCTTCAAGGCCTCTTTGCGAGCACAGGGTCTGCAAGACAAGCAGCTTTACTTTGCAAAGGTTGACGTCGTGTCTTGCTTCGACACAATCCCCCAAAAACGATTGCTGAGTATGGTGGACAGCCTCATGTCAGCACAAGCCTATCAGACTGGCAAACACGTAGAGATCAGTGCACTGGGTGCCTTGCAACGTCTTCATGGTGAGCACGTGAATCCAGCACCGCGAAAGCGTTGGATCTCGCACACTGTAGCTGGCAAGGACGCAGCATCGTTCAGCCAGGTTGTACAAGACAAGCTGGTCGGGACGAAAAGCAATACAGTTTTTGTCAACACCCACCTGCAGCAGCAGGAAGCCAAGGCTGATCTGATGCATCTCCTACGCGAGCATGTGGAGCGCAACCTCGTCAAGATTGGCAAACGCTTCTTTCGCCAGAAGACGGGCATTCCGCAAGGCTCCATCTTGTCGAGTATCCTCTGCAACTACTTCTATGCTGAGCTCGAGCGCGATGTGCTGGGATTCGCTCTTGGTGGCGATTGCCTGCTTTTACGCCTGCTCGATGACTTTCTCCTAATAACAGTCGATCGTCAGCATGCAGAGCGCTTCGTACGCGTCATGCACCGCGGCCACGCAGACTATGGTGTCCAGATCAAATCCGCAAAGTCCATGACGAACTTCGACGTGGTCACTGATGACGGTGTCCGGGTCCCCAACTGTAGCCCGGGTACGCACTTTCTATACTGTGGTGTTTGTATTGACACGACGACGCTAGAAGTGAGGAAGAATACTGAGCGTTCCACAAGGGCCGGTGCGTGGACCAAGTGCCTTGAGGAGGCTGGACTGGGAAGCTGACGTGCAGCAGATGTCGAGAACTCACTGACCATAGAACTGTCGAAAGTCCCAGGACAGACACTCCATCGAAAAGCGCTCAAGTAAGTCTGACGATGATCCAATCTCCATCTTGGTTCTGCCATTCTGGTTTCAGTAAACTGCTGGTGATTGTGTGCTGACATGGCGCAGCGCATTCAAGATCCAGCTGAAAGCCATGTTCATCGACCCAGCCTTGAACAGCGTGTCGACAGTACTAACCAATTTGCACCAAAGCTTCCACGAAGCGGCGGTGAGGTGCCTCGAGTACGTGCGCATGCTGGCCAAGATGCGGACAACATGTTCAAGCTTGCTTATCAGTGCGTTCACCCCGAGCCCGATAATTCCCCAAAAGTAGCCGTGACCTGGTGACTTCCTGAAATGCTTGCTTTCCCAGCCTGCCAGCAGCAAACTGCAGGCGGACATGCGCAGATGAAGCCGGAACGCGAGTTCTCTGCAGTGCAGCGTCGATCGGCACGGCTGTCCCGACCGATCATGGTGGACTGACGAATTGCGTAGGGACAGTCGACAGCATTATCGCGCTGGCTTTCGTGATGGTGCAGCGACGTGCGCGTTCGCGCAGCGAGGCACGACTTGTGCATGCACAAAGCGTCATCTCCCGGCGGCAGCTCCAGTGGTAAGTGTGGCTGAAGCGAGTGTCTCACAGTGGAGGGGGGACGGGATTCGAGATGCCCTTTTCCCCAATGCGCGACATGGTCTGGCGTGAAGAGTGCTGGGGCTAATTTGAGCACAGGCTCGCTTGCAAAGCGTTCTACACGGTGTTTCAGCGCGCACAGACAAAGCATGGTGCTTTGCTGGCATGGCTACGAGGGTCGCTCAAGGCGGCGCGCGTGTCTGATGCAGCGGACAGAGAGTTGCTCGAGGCGGCTGCTAGTGCTTGGCAGCGCAGATAAGAGACGTTGATCGAGCTTCGCGGGGTGGTGCGGAGGTCGGCAAGCTGGCTGCGGTGTGACGGCCTTCAAACCAGCTGTACCGGGTTCAACAACGGGAATCAAGATCAGACCCGGCATGTGCTAGCGCGACGGCCTGTCTGCAAGCCAGGCTTGGCTGCATTGACGGCGCATGGCGCAAGCACCGGGCATTCGATAATCTCGACGTCCAAATCCTGTTTCCGTCGACGAAAGAAGAGCTTTGCTGCCTGGATTTGCGTGCTGGGGACGATCGGCTACCGGGCGGTGGTCCAGCATTTGATGGCTGCTCGATATGCCGCGAAAAGTGGTGCGGTGGGCGCAATTGGCGTGCAATTGGCGTGCAATTGGCGTGCAAATTGACGATTCTGATGTCAAGCGCACCGATGAATTGCAGGGGCCGGTACCAGCCACAACGAACCATGACGGGCTTCGATGGTTTCACCTGCTTGCGTCTTCCAGTCTCTACACGCGGACGGCCGCTGCAGACGCCATGGAAGATGCTCGTTTAGAGCGTGCAATTCATGGTTCAAAAGTCCGGCGTCCCTTGCACGCGCGCTCAGACTTCACAGTGCATCTGTCCACCACCGCCATGTTCAATCGATAGCCCTCTGCCCTCCCCACCCAAGTGCATACCGTGGCCCTCTTATCATCTTGATTGACGTGAAGCCGCCCGCAATTACAGGACGAGAGCAGCCGTCACCAGGCCTGGACCAACGGCCTCGAGCAGGGATCATCAGGGGCTTAGCGCGACGATGCCTTCCCGAAATTGCGTTGCCCAGCTGGAGCACCCACATCAAGATTGCAACGACGACAACACCAGCTCGGCGGCGGAGGAGAGCTATCTGTCCAAAGGCACCGCGCTGTATATTATTTCCGCGCATGACTATGGCCGCGAGAGCTCGCTGATTCCGCTCCCGGCCTCGCGCGACCCTGACGCGTGCAACCATCGAACAAAGTCGACCGCTTCCATTCTTCACCGCATTGGGGCCCCCGTGCGCTCGTTCCCCCAGCGCCAGCCGCGCTCTCTGATGGCCACCCTCAGCTACGCCCAGCAGCCGGCGCACCCGATGCACGCCATGGCGTCCTACGAGCTGGAGCCGCCGGACCTGACCAACTCGAAGTCGTCCAAGTCGTCGAGCTTCCACTCGGAGACGCTCTCCGACTACATGGGCCCGAGCGACCTCTCGCACTTTGAGGAGATCAACCTCGACGACGTCACCGGGGGGCCCGATGCCTTCCCCATGTCCGCGGGTCCCGGCCACCGCGTCGTCTACGAGGCCCGCAGCATCTCCTCGTCGTCGCTCTCGAGCATCCGCAGCACGCCGCACGCCCACCCCGCCCCGCATTCCTTCCGCGACCTGACCGGCAGGAAGCCGCAGCATCTTGGCCTGAAGGGCGCAGCCAACCATGCTGCGCGGCCGCACCCGCAGCAGCTGGCCCCGGGGAAGATGCGCCGGGGGTTCACGTCGCCGTCAGCACCATCGTTGCAGACCATGAACCTCGCAGCACCGCGGCGCTCGTCACGGTCGCCCTCGCCCTCGAGTACACACACCACAGCACCCCGCACGCTCTCACGGAAAAGCTCGCGGACACTGGATGTGCTCCCTTCGCCCTCGATCAACTCCTGGAGACAGTCCTGGCAGGATGCAAAGCGGAAGACAGTAAAGGAGAGGGAGGCAGAGTGCGACGACGAGGACGACGAGCTGCCGGAGGACGCTGTTATCTGGAACATACCCATCTCCCCACGACCTGCTCAGGAGCGGTCACCTGCGGCATCCACAGGCGGCAGCCCACCGCAGCCCTCACCAATTGGCAGCGCACTCAGTGCTGGTCCTTCGTCAATGACGACGTCCCCAGCACCCAGCTCACGCGTCCCGCAACCGCATTCACCGAATACCGCAGGCAGCACCGAATCACCGCCCACATTAGAAAGACAGCGGACGCACACATGGCAGGACACGTACGGCTCCCTCGACCCAGACGCGAAGAAGCTGACAGAGGCACTGGAAGAGTTCCAAGTGGAGTTTGAGCGGAAGCAGGAGATCAAGCGACAGCAGCCAGGCCTTGTACGATCCAACTCGTTGAGTGAGCCGGAGTCGAAGTCGAAGAAGCCCACATTACCACCCATCCGCAAGAGCGATCCCCTAATCGACCCGTTCCAGCCGTCCGCTGAGAAGCAGAAGTACCTTTCACGCACTCGTCCCTCGTGGTTACCGCCGAAGAACCCGAAGGAGGAGAAGAAGCACTTGAAAGAGTATCAGCGGATGCTGGCACGGATCGAAGAAGCTGGTAAGATGAATTGTACACCTCTGAGAGAGTATCTACTAACGGTTGTAGAACGCCTTGAAGCTCAGCGAACCCAAGACGAGGCCCTTGCCCGCGAGAAAGCCTCCCGCATAAAAGCAGACTACTGGTCGAATCTGTTGCTTCCCAACTGGGCCACTGAAATGACAAGTCCCGAACTTCGCGCATCGCACAGGAAAATGTGGTGGAACGGAATTCCTCCACGGTTGAGAGGGCAAGTCTGGTCAAAGGCAGTAGGGAACGACCTCGAGGTCACAGAGGGCACCTTCCAGATTGCGCTGGAAAAGGCACAGAAGGAGATTAAGCAATTCGACACTGAAGCACTGGATGGCCGCTACGCACAGATTCTCGAAAACACTCGTGCAGTCTTCCCCGAGCTAAAGATGTTCGCCGCACCCTCCACACCCACTGCAAACGACGAGCAACCGCTCCACCAAGACCTTGTAAACGTCTGCCTCGCATACGCAACCTACCGCCCCGACATCTCCCACAACGAAAACGGCATCCACCACATCGCCGCACTCCTCCTGCTCAACCTCCCCGCACCACAAACCTTCATCACCCTATCGAACCTCCTCAACCGCCCCCTCCCACTATCCTTCCTCGTCCACGACCCAAACGCCATCCACGCCGCATACTCGACCACGCTGCACGCCCTCGCGAAGAAATCCCCCAGCCTCGCGACGCGACTGGAAGGCCTCCGCGTCGAGCCGCGAGACTATCTGTACCACATGTTCAGCAGCCTGTTCTGCAGTCGTCTGGGCGTCGAGCATGCAACACGCGTCATGGACGTGTACGCCATCGAGAGCGACAAGATTCCGCCGCGTGTCGCGGTCGCCATCCTGCTCGTGCTCGAAGGCTGCTGCATGGAGGGCGAGCCGCGCGCCGTCGAGGCCGTGCTCGGCGCGAAGCCGATCGATCTCGACGTCGACGAGTTCATGGCGCGCGTGTACGAGGCGGGCAAGATGGGCGCTTGAAGGCACCTGCCCGCGCGACCTCGTCGTTGGAGACACTGGTCTTGTATAGAAGGATGAGAGACGACGTAACGCAGATTTGGCTTTCTTACCGCACGCGTGCGACCGCATTTGTTTTCGCATTTACACCCGGCGTCTTGTCTGTTTACTGTTATTACTATTACTATTACTAGCTGTACAGCCCGTCCCTTTGCCATCTACCATCTATCTACCATCTATCTACCTTCTACCATCTATCTACCTTCTACCATCTACCATCTACCATCTACCTATCCATCCATCTATCTACATCCATATACCGTAGTCCATGTACATACGTACCTATAGACCGAATCCACGCGCCCGCCCTGCGGCATATATCCACCCATCACCCGCCCACCTCCGAGATCAAACTCCTCTCTAGCATCGAATCTCGCACTGCGGCGTTCACTGCGAACCCTTCCCCGTACTGCCTGACAGATAAGCCTCACCAAGCCTCACACCCCCGTCAAGATCCCCATCAAGACCCCGTCAAGATCCCCATCAAGAGCCCGTCAGGTCTCACAGCCCTGTCAAGCGCATGGTCTTGCGAACACCCCCGACCCCAGATCAAACACCCTACATGCCACTTGTCACATGTCACATGCCAAGGTCGCCGCAGGGGGACCGCAGGCCGAAGCGAGGTCTTCCCTATGCGGATGCTTTGTGGCGCAGGCGCAGGACACGTCGCGGCATGTCGTGGGCGCATGTCGTGGGCGCGTGTCGTGGGCGCGGGCGCTAGGTTTCAGTGCTGTGGCAGGTTGGTAGCGCGGCTTGAGGAGGGGCGAGGGTGAGGGGCTTGTGGTCGGGTGGTTCCGAGGCGTGGGATGAGCGTGTTGTGGGGATGAGAGTGAGTGGAGGTTGGTGTTGGAGGGGTGTATTTGTTAAAGGGGAGGGTGGAGGTTTGTAAGGAAACACGATTTTTTGTATCGTCTACTTTGTATATAGTGACCAAAGGACTCTGTGGCTCCGTATTGAATATGAAATGGGTGGTGTCGATCTTGGGGCTTATGTGCATCGATGACCAGCGGATAGAGCTGGAGTGTGGTGAGTATCCTACTGTGGACAGCGCCTGACGTCCTCCCAAACGGGATTAGATGAAAAGTCGGGCAACAAGCTCAGTACAGTGCGACGGTGTTCACGAAGCTCATCGGTAGCATACATGCATTCGCTGAAGTGAAAATGTCGTCCAGCGCGCAATTGATCTCCAGTAGGTATGTCGGGACCCGGGCAGTGATTGACCACGAAGTGAATGTAAAAGTCCTCATGCATCTCGAAGGTGTTGAAGTTGGAGTAGATGAGACATAGTACGCTGGCAGATTCGTAATGATAACCCCTCTCCGCGAGAAGGGAGGGAACCCGCTTCCTGCCTTTTGCGTCGTGCCTCTCTAGTAGATGCTGTTGAAGAGCAACAAGCCCTACATCTGAACGATGAAAGGAGGCGTAGAGTAGTTGTTACAATCGACTGTCAAGCAGGATCCGCTATTGTGAGCGAGACACCGTTCCTCGGGGCGTCGAGACTTGTGCGGCTCCAAGGCTCGGCAGAGTGGGTCTAAGTACGCAACCCCAGACGTCGATGATGAATGCACAGCTCGTTAGCTCTCGATGCTTTGTAAAGACATCCGACGCTCGCGCACCATGATACTTCGCTGTCCATAGTTGCGCTGCAGCGCAGGACCTCCGCAAAAGACATGGCCAAAACCGCAGCGACCGCGACCGCAGCACCGGTACCGGTAGACCTCGAGATTGGAGGAAGCGGGAACCAGATCGCCGCCAGCGGATCGTCGTCATGCACCCCAGACGATACGCCCTCGAAAGCCGCCACACCGCGCAGAAGCCTTGACTTTGAGGAACACCAACCGACTCGATGTTCGTTTCTGACAAAGACACGTGTCAAGATAGAAGGAAGACTACCCGCGCCGGTCACGCGGTGGAGTCGCAAAGCAATCAGGTGGATCAAGGGTCCTGAACCACCTGTGTTGCACCGCATCAATCCGCTCCTTGAGCCGATACAAACATACCCTGCGCGCCTGGTTGCGCGCTTACCCAAGTTGGTGCGCTTCTGCCTTTTCGCCGCTGCGTTCGTACTTTGGGTGGTGCTCTTCGGCGTCATCATCAGCGACTTCAGCTTGCCTACGAATCTTGCTGGCTATGGTGCACCAGTACGACTGGGTTGTGCTGCGCAGTTGTGGTGTGTATACTAGTACTCTGCGGAACTTCTGCGGAACTGACTATTGCCAGGCCCAATGCGCAAAGCTGCGGCGTTGACGGACGAAATTGCCTTCCTTTCGATAACTCGGCCTTCGCGTTCAATTGCCCGGCAGACTGTGCCGTTACTCAAGTCTTGAATCCTCGAGCGATTGGCAATACTTCAATTGTGTACCGCTCGCTCGTTGTGGGAGGTACGTCGAATGCTACCGGTGATGCGCTTGTATACCGTGGCGACTCGTTCGTCTGCAGCGCAGCCATACATGCAGGCATCATCAAGAACGGCAGAGGTGGATGTGGAGTTGTTTCCTTGATAGGCGAGAGGAATAGCTACGGGTCCACAGACAGAAACGGCATCTCAAGCGTTGGCTTTGACTCGAACTTTCCGTTCTCTTTCGAGTTCAACCAGACGGAGCAAATCGTCAGTGCCTCGGGGAAGTGTCGAGACCCTCGATGGGATCTCCTCACACTGTCTACGATTTTCACCGCACTGTTTGGCCTTTTCACCTCAAGTCCCGCTACGTTCTTTACTCCTATCTTTGTCATCACCTTCTTTCAAATCGCGATGGCTTCAGATCCGCCATCGTACTCGAACTACCCTTCTCTGGCCTCGACAACACTCGGGCGTTTCCTTCCAGCAGCGTGTGTAGCCGCGCTGTTCTATCGGTTTAGCGTACGAAAGACTTTGCTCAATTGCAAAGCGCACATCGAGAAGACTGTCCTTTGGGTTGGCGGATGCTGGGTAGGAGCTCTGGGCAACTACACCTTTGAGCAGATACCCATCCAGCGGCTCACATCCCACGACATCAATCAGCAGCCTGGCGCTGTGACTGCACTAGTTATCATCATACTGGTCCTCTTCGCTGTCGTGCTGTACCAAGCCTGGTGCTTCCGGACCGAGGGACGACTATCGCGGATGCTAGGCTTGTACGCTATACTAGGTGTCGGCTTGCTCATCTGCTTGGGCATTCCGAACTTGAGTCTGAGGATCCACCACTACATCCTCGCCTTGCTTCTTCTTCCCGGCACGTCGATGCAGACGCGCGTCAGCCTTCTTTGCTCAGGGCTGCTTGTTGGCCTCTTCATCAACGGAATTGCGCGCTGGGGATTCGATCCCATTCTCCAGACCGCGGCAGCATTACAAGGCGATGCACAGCTCGGCTCTGGTATACCGTCAATCGCGGCGGCTGTCAGCGATAGTAACATCACATTTACATGGGACAGCATACTGCGCGGCTATGAGGGCGTCAGCGTGATTGTCAACGATGTTGAGAGATATAGAGGCGTGCATGCCGGCAGTGATGGGAACTTTACATGGACAAGACAAGCTCTGGCGGGTCCAGAGTACTTCCGCTTCGGCTTCATCAACTACCTGCCTTTTGGCAGTATCTCGTACAGCGACTTTACCAGAGCTGGAATCTGGTGGCTGAATGGGACGTGGAGTGATCCAGCGCCTGGGCGCACGTTGTACTGAGCTGCGAGTAGTGCGTGTCAGCTCATTGTCAGGTTTTTGGTTCAGTACCTTCGTTGCATATGTCTTAGAGCTTCTCGCTCACTGCACTTACCTTTAAACTTTGTCCTTCACGTATATCTCACACTATCATGCCTCCACACATGGCAGCATAAGGTTCACGTAAAAGACAAAGTAACAGTAGGTCCAGGGGGCTGAGAAGTCAAAACGTACGCAACGGAGGTCCTTTATCTCGAACATCAGCCATGAAGCTGGCGCACTTGCTTCTCATTGAAACGATATGAATGACACGATGCATTGTACCTGTTTCCCTATTGTCTCTTGCGCCTTACCGAGCCCTTGACTTCGTGACGCGACTTCAGGCCTTGATCTAGTGCATTGCACCACCTCCAATTTTCTTCACAGCATGAAAGCCTAAATGATGGCGTATTCTATCGCTATACTCGTAATGGACGTGGTCACATGCAGTCTCCAGTATGAATAGCGCATTTTGCCTTCTCTGGAATTTAAGTAAGTTTACATCGACCGATGAACACACACATCCGCATCAACACATCGACCCCGAAAAACGATCACATAGCGCGTACCCTACCTTCCACGTCAATAGTAGCAGCATTATCGATATCCAGCGCATCAAGGGGCCCAAAGCACCCAGGAAAGCACATGCAAGCACCCGCCGAACCACACCACCGGCACCCAATACCTTCGCGCCAGCAATCCAAGTCCAGACACCACCTCACCTACTGCCACGATCCACTGTCACTCCCCACCGGCGTCTGTTCAAATCGACTACCACTTTCAAGGCAGCAAGTCCGTGGATCCGGTGACCGTGGCGGTACTACGGACGGTGCATCACACCGTGAGTGACTGTTGAGCGGTGTGACGAAAGCCTCGCTCCGCAGATGCCACGCTCATCTTGTGACGAGTGTCACACGATTTCTGGGATTCGCGATGTGTTCAGAGACAGGGGCGGTTGATTCGTAAGACTTCGTTGATTCATGCATGCTACCTATCGCCCACTACTCCTCCAATCCTCCATCGTCTTCGACTTAATTCTGTACCGACGTAACGACGGCTTTTGTGTATTAACCTAATATGCTCGAGATGCCATTAACTGCAGACCTTGCGGTCTATTCACCGTGAAGTCTTTGCTATGCTATGCTATGCTAGTGAACGAAAGAGAGGAGAGGAAACGAAACGAGATACTCGAAAGGGTATAATAGCGGTCATGATCTGTCAAGAAAAGAAAATGCTGCAAACTGAACATCAAAACGAGAAAATGTGCGAACACATTGGGCTCACATGCCGGCGCCGTTGACGGTGACTTCATAGCCCTCGTTCCTCGCCTTGAGCGCTTTGGCTAGCATCAGCTCGCGCATCCAGTCGATGCGCTCGTCACGCCCCTTGGTAGCAAAGTGATGCACCTTACCGTGGGGCATGACCCTCTTGGCCTCGCCAACGGTGGGGACGAGCTGGAACTCGAACGCCGACGGGTTGGCGAGGATTTCCTCCTTCTTGCTGGACGACAGTCTGAGCGCGCGGAGCTTTGCAGAGAGCTTGTTTGATGCGAGCGACGAGCATGCGACAGCGTAGTCGTCGACGTCGATGGTCTGCAGCGCGGACGAAGAAGGCAGCTCGTTAGGATGCATGGCCAGCATTGTGCCATTGAGGCGGAAGTGGTGGTCTTGCCACTCGTGACGCAGCATCTTGGTCTTGCGCTTCTTCATCCAACCGTGGTGGTTGATGCCCTTGTACTCGAAGCCACCCTTGCTTGGGAGCGGTGCAAGTCTGTCGCCAGCCTCTTGTATGCTGGCGAGCTCAGTCTCCCTGCTCGGCGACGAAGCGGGGCTGTTGTCGAAGAACTGTGTGCCACGGTAGGTGTCGTCGTCTGAGTGGGCACCGGTGGGTGTGAACACATGGTTCTCATTGAGCGCTGGCATGTTCAGCGATGGGCGGCGTCGCTCGCTGCGCGATCCGGCCCTCTGGATTTGGATCTTGTACTGCATGTTGGGTGGCACGGACTGGCTCGCGTCACGGGCTACAGGCTCGACGTGGACGGCCGTTACGGGCACGTCCATCATGGAGGCTGGTGTACCGAATCGGTAGATGCCGCCTGGTGTAACGGCCGTTTCGCAAGCGGGCGAAAAAGCGGTGTCTGGTGCGACGTACGAGCTTTGTGGTACGGGATGGCGTGGGTTACCTTGTGGCTGGGCAGACATGGAACGTGGTATAGTGAGCTTCGGAAGACTCCTGAGATTTGAATGTGGGGCGGGTGTCGTGTCTGGAGAGTACAGGACGGGGGTTGGGAGGGTGGCAGGATCGAATCTCATCGTGTGAGCAGACGTGGATGCTGAAAAAGCCGAGATTTGTGGGTAGTGCTGAGTTTGCGGTATTACAAGCTGCGGGCGGGGAGGGAACATGTCCAGCGGCGGCGTTGGCGGGGCCTCAATCGGTGTGGCAGTCGCAAAGGGGTGATCCATACCCTGGAGTGATAGGAAGTGTCGCACATGGTCCTGGGGATCGCGCTGCTCCAGCTTCTGGAGGTCTTGCAAGCTGAACTCTGGCAGCTGACCGGGGCCAAGAATATCAGAGGATGCCACCACGGAAGGGACGATTACTGATGGTGCTGCGTCGGAGATTGGACGATGTACGTTCTCGACAGCGCGCTGTGCGGTGTGGGCATTGCCTGGATCTCCAGCGATGAATATCTTGCCACCCTTTTCCGGAGAGATGGGGAACCCGTGCTCTTCTTGAAGCCTGGCTAGCTGGCGTTGTTGCTTCTTCCACTTCGCGCATCGCTCTCCCTTCGCACACACGTGGGGCTTGGGTAGTAGTTGCTCAATGGCCACGATCGATACGGACTCGGCAGGTGTGATCAAGTCGTCTCCAAAATTGCGTCGGCGTCGTCCACCACGGCCCTTGCTCTTCGATCTCTCCCTCGCCTCGGTACACGGGCGCTCAATGTCCTCGAATGGGGTGGGGATGGGCGCAGGAGCAATGGGAGAAGCCAAGCCATCTGCTGTGCGCAGGGAGTCGATCTGGTGCCACAGCTGATGCCTCTTGCCGAACGACTGAATCTCCAGCTCTTTCAGATCGTCAAACTGCAAGTCCAACAACACTGCGCCAGTGATATCGTGAGTAACGAACTTGTCGATCACATCGTCCTCAAATCCATTCTGATACATCCATGTCGCAACATCGCGCGAGCTCCAGGCGCGCACCTCGGCGTTGTCCAGATGCGCGACCGCAGACGCAATGTTGTTGTACTCATGTTGCGGAACAATGGTAGCCGGTGTGGGTTCTCTGGTCGACGACAAGAAACGGGAGGGCATATCCTTAGGAAGGAGAGGCGACATCTGCAGAGCGTAGTCGAAGTCATTTGAGGATACCGAGGCGCGGAAGAGATGCGGGCCTCGAGGTCCTTCGACAGCCTTTGGTAAATACCACTGAGCATACTGCGGTCTAACATCGTCTGCTGGTGTTCGTACTTCTTCAAAGGTTGAGATGGTAGTTTGGCTGCGTCTGTTGTCGCTCTGCCGTATGTCAGTGAGGCCCAGTGAGTGCGCAGTCCAAATCGGCCTACCGATGAGCCACTGTATTCCTCGAAGTCGCTGGAATCATCCTCAATATCGGTATATGCGACGCTTATCCCTGAGACTGGTCGCTCGAGCGAGGACCGCACTGTAAGGTGTGAGGAGAAGAGTGAGTCTCTGCTCTTCCCTCTTAAAGCCCTCTCGAACATCTCTACGCCCGATTCTAACGGGGTAATGGGTGTCATGGCCTGCTGCGAAGTCGTTAGTATTTCCTAATCGAGTGACTGGATCCAGTGTTTCCTATTTACCATAATCACGGTTTGCGCACTCAAACAAACGGTTGTCTGGCAGTCTAGCAGTGTATCCGGGCGGATGTCTCAAGCATGGCACGCGCACGGTGTCAGAACAACGTTGGGAAATCGGAAAAAGACCTTTCGGGTGGAGGGCGCTTGCAGGTGTTCTTGTAGACAGTGGCAGAGCGACCGTTAGACTGTGGATGCTGGTGGCTCGAATCTGTCACAGTCCTACTGTGCGGAGAGAGCACATCTACCGGGTTGTATCCTCCAGTGAGAGTTCCCGAGTCTAAGATAGACACGAAGCCTCCGCCAATCCGCGAGCGGACCTTTCCCGCCCGCATAATGGTCGATGTGAGGCCGGCGCTTGTACGACAGCGTTGAGAGGGCACGACAGCAACGCTATTCGTCGCTCTGCAGATGAGAGATGGAACTAAATGCACCCGATTAGGCCACACAAATGCCATTAATAACCTTCACCGCAGGTCACGCTGCACTAGACCAGGATCGAAAGGCTCCGCAGTGCGCACTGGATCAGGCTCGCTTCGGGACGACGGCAATGGGCGCACCGTCAACGGGACGTGCGCAAAAAGATTCGGCCAGAAGCGCCAGAGGCGATCATCGCGGACGCCGCTGCAAACACCAGATGCACTGCAGATCTGAGTTGGCCATGCTGTGTACGTACTACGCGTGCACTGTACGGTGCCTGCTTCGACACGTCGCACAGCCTCACGATGGTACGTATCCAGATGTACCTCCGGTCCGGAGCTACGCATCCTGTTTTCCTGTCGCATGAACAGCAGTGTTTGCCTGTCCAACGGTCAACTGACTCTGGCTTGGGCGGCGATGGTAGAAGCCCCCTGTCGGTGATGGCTCGGGCAGCAGGCGTTGTGGCTAGCCAGTGAGGTTGGGGGGAACGGTTGAGATGAATTACAGATTGCGGGACCCGGACGGGCTTGTCCGACAGGGGCCGTGGCTTGCAAAAGTGTGAATCGACAGCCTCATCTCAGCCACCTGCAATACGCGTTATTGGCAACAGCTCGTCACAGAATGTGCCGGGCTCAGCACAGGGCGCACGGCTGCCGACAAGCCGCGTGCGTTCACGTGCTCGGACGCACAGCAATCTCGTTATACGTCATCGGTCTTTTACTCGGTCCTCAGTCTGCCTCTGCTCAAATCCATCAAGAAGCCTCTTCGGAACACTTTACCCGCTGTGTAACGCGACAACTACGAGCGATAGCGGACGAAAGCGTTGACTCACTGCGATGCCAGCACATGGGACATAATGACTCCACCGCATCAATTTGCGACACTGACCGCTGCTTCTCCGGCCATGGGAGCTTCACCACTCCAGGGAGCAGCTGGTGACAGGTCGCGATGGGACCAGCTTCATGCCTTCAGCTAACGAAAGCGCGAGAATCCACCGTTATCTGCTCCCGTGACCGAGCATTCATGCGGGCTAAGATGACTCTTCTGCTCTCTGGCCGTCCGCTACCGCGAAGAGCCAGTTGAAGCGTGATTGAGCAAGACGAATGAGCTTGTAGAAGTGCTCTCTGGAGTTCACACTACAACTCGCTAAGGAAACTTGCGAACAGGGATAAGCCTGAGCCCACTTCGACGCTCCGCCAAGAGGACTGGGAAGGCTACTTTGCGGCTTTGCGCACCTTTTCGCGAGCATGGCGCCGACACAACGGTCGTCGTACCGTGCTCAACATTCAGAACTCGTCCAGACCTGCATCGCGCTCCGAACAATTATGCCGATGGCTCGTGGCTTACGTTTAGCTCTTCTGACTCAAGTCGTTACCCTGGAAGGAACCACGAGCTCCAGGTACTTTGCCGAAGATACAACGAGCGATCTCATCCTCCATCCGACGAGGCCCACTGAGTCCACAACCAGGCAAGGAATGAACAGGGCTCCCGAAGACCGGGATGGCGACCACGGGTTGGTGTGGATATCAGCATAAAGTCCACGCTGTCAGGTGAGCAAGTCTCACGCGTGCTCGAAGCTCGAGGGGTACATGTGTACTGGAGAGCCATTCGTGGACTATCAAGTATTGACTGTCACGGTCGGTAACCAATGGCATGCTGCAGGAGGCGTGTGTCTACCAAAGTGGAAAGTTACTCCATGCTCGCTGAGGCCCGACCACCGCTGGCCTAATTAGCAGTCTTTCCTCGACCTAATTAGGGGACTAAACATAGCGCGAAGCAGCCCCTGTCATGTGGCGGGCCCCACTGTGGGAGCTAGGCATTTGCACATGCTCATTGGCCAGACTAGAGAAAGCTTGTGAAGCAAAATCCAACTCCCACGCATGCATCTGCACCACTCAGCGCTCACTCCCGCGGGGAGACAGCCATCACGCCTTCGCTCTGTCGCTTCTGCATGTTGCGCCCATGCCAGTGTGCCGCGTCACACGAGAAACTTACAATTCGCGTAGCTCGGAAATGCGCACCAACCGACCTGCCCCCTTGGGTAGACCATGCTCTCTGTCTTCTCGTCGGTCTAGCTGCTCGGTCATTGAGTCCCGCAGTGGAAATGATCACGACAATTGCAAGGTCGAATTAGGCCAGCTCCAGTCTGCATGACCCCTCTCTTCTGCCCCAGCGTTCTGGCCGCAGGTTGCACGAACGAATAGCTTCGAGAAACAGCCGCATATTGCGGTGCCACGAGTCACCAACCACTTGTCGGTCGACAGCCGAAGCAGGAACCAACCTCATGCTGTCACGCTCCACGACATTGAACACGTTCATTCAACGCTCCACATGCAGCTCACATCTAGAGATCTGCACACACGGATCAGGTCACTAGTAACGTTCGGGCCGGCCAGTTATCGCAGCCGCTGCAAGTGTTCACGGATGCATTTCTGCCTGCCCCGCAAGAGGCTGGGGAGTGAACAGCCAGTAGACACGGACCTTGACCAGCATCCACGAAGCGGACCAGAACAATCTGCCTCTAGCCCCGACGAGGTCGGTTAACGTGCTCGACAAGCTCGCGAAAGCTTCGAACCGATCAGGTAGCCGTCAAGATATGCACCCCTCCTAAGCCTATTGCTGCAGTTGGTGTTAGCCCGGCGGGTAAGTAAGCCCCAAAATAGGTGCAATCTCGAAAGGCCCCAAATTTCGATACCTGGCTGCAGCGTGCGACTAGTCTGGCCAATCACCACACCGTACGACGTGCATGCTGGCGTTGATACCGTCATGCTGTTGGGCGGATCCTGTTGACCACCTGGCCGATAGCATGGGGTCTAGAAATAGATCGAGCAGCATTTGCTCACATTTGTGCCGTTCATGGTCGTCTTATGGTACATATATGCCTGTCCCTTCCCTCCAAGGTAAATCAGACAGCAGCATAATTTGGTTCTCTTTCTTTTCACACTGAAGTCCGCTGGTCGAACTTCGCCTACCTATCTTTAATTACGAGCAGCCGGCCGAGCCCTGCCATCCTGTCCCTTGCAAATCATCCCGTCGCGCGTTAGTCGTTATTGCCGCACTGTTTACTAGCTTTCTGTACCATTGCCCGGGGCTTTAGTACATACATCGCCATGTCGCCCTCCTCAACCCTCACATCGTCCGTCAAGCAACCTTCAACCATGGTTGGAACCACAGCTGCTGCCAATGCAGCAAAGCAAGCCGCCGCAAAGATGCACCGTCGGTCACGAACAGGTAGGGCGACGCTTCCAACAACGCTGCAGGGATCCGTCCCGCTTGAACGCTTAACTAACCACAGTTCGCAGGGTGCTTTACATGCCGTCTGCGACGGAAGAAGTGCGACGAGGGTAAGAACTCGTGTCGTGCCTGCAAACACCTTGGTCTCAAGTGCGAATACAAGAGGCCAGTGTGGTGGAGCAACAGCGAGCAGAGGAAGAACCAGAAGGAGGTCATCAAGAACATCATCAAGCTCACAAAGTTGAACGAGAAGACAACGCAAGGAGTCGCAACGAGCACCCACACGCCACCAAGCCTCTGCCACTCCATGCAGACAGCGGACTACTCTGACGGCATTGCTTGCACTCGCGCGCAATCAGTCGACTCGCAGAACTCATTGGACTACAACTTCAACACGGTGACACCGCCTGACTACTACAACGCGGCGATGCCACCGCCAATTTTCGCCCCAGTCTACCAGCATCCTGGTCAGTTTGCGCCTTACGAGATTGACATCAAGACCGAGAGCCAGATGTTCATCAATGACATTCCCACTCGCCGGGATTCCACCTTCTCCACCTTCAGCCACTACCAGACCCCGCCAGCCGTCGGTCAAGGGTACCCCACGGACAGCTGGATCCAGCAGGACTACTTCGAGAGCCACCGCGAGGCCTTCACCGAGGAGCCTCTCGACTTCAACGCGTTCGACTTTCCCAGCCACGGTGCTTTCAGCCCTTCGCATCAGCCCATGGTTCAAGTGGACGAGTGCGACCAGCACCTTCTCGCTCACTTTGTCGACAACGTCATGCACATGGTCTACCCAGTGCTCGAGGCTAACCAGCCTGGATCCGCCCGCGACAAAGTCATCCTGCCAGCGCTCGAGTCTAACAAGGCCTACCTGCACGCCTGCCTGAGCGTCTCCGCGCTCCACATGAAGACCACACAGGGGCTTCAGGGAGAGCAGATCGACAACGACATCTACAGGAACCGGTTCGCCGCTGTTCAGCAGCTCACAGACTCTCTGATGAGCGACCGCGACCACGCCGAGACGCTGGAGGCTACCCTCGGAATGGTCTTCTTCCCTTGCTCAGTCGGTCGATTCGACGATGCACTGGTTGACATTCCCTGGCACCAGCACTTCCAGGCCGTGCAGAGCCTTGTCCACAAGCTTGAGCTGCCCAACCAGCTTGTCGCCATGAGCGGACAGCAGCAGGCACAGCCCCCCTTCAACATGACGCTCGCGTCCTGGATCGACATCCTCGGCGCCACCATGTTGGGCAGGACACCGTCCTTTGCCGACACGTACCGCGAGAAGCTCATCGCCGACGCGCCCTCGGGCCTCGCCGAGCTCATGGGCTGCGAGGACCGCATCATGTACCTGATCTCGGAGATTGCCTGCCTCGACGCCCTGAAGCAGGAGGGCATGGACGACGTTCAGCTCTGCCAGCACATCCAGCTTCTCGGCGAGCAGATCAGCCTCACCGAGCCACCGGTCGGCTCGAATAACAGCGCCCTCTCGTCCACGGGCGAGATTCTCCCCAAGCAGCTCCGCAGGAACATGACGGCCGTCTACCGGCTGGCCGCCCGCATCTACCTGTGCAGCCTGGTGCCGGACTTTGACCGCACGCAGCCCATCAACGCCAACCTCGTCAGCGCGCTCAGCAAGGCCATGGACTACATCCCCGCTGGCGCCGAGGGCTTCGACCGCTCCCTCGTGTGGCCGCTGCTCGTCGCCGGCACAGTCTCCCTCCCCAACTCGTCCTTCCGCAAGATGTTCTCCGAGCGCACGACGCGCCTCGGCGACGCGTCCAACGCGGGCTCCTTCGGCAGGATGAAGGCGCTCCTGAGCGAGGTGTGGGCAGTCAACGACTACAACCTCTCCAAGGGCGTCAAGCAGAGCGTCCACTGGCGGGACACGATGCAGCAGAAGGGCTGGGATTTCCTGCTCATCTAAGCCGCCGCGCATCACCTTCTCGTCTGCACGCTGTCTTTGCAAAAGCACTTGCTTCTTCTCTGCATATATTTTCCCTTCTGCTCTATACCCACTTTCTGTTCTGCATGTTTTTTACCCGGCGCAATCAGACTCTGACGATACGGCTGCATACTCTGGGCTGGCAAAGGGGCCATTGGGAAGCTAGTGCAGCTCCCACTTTCTGTACAGTACTTGATAGGGGCTCCGTGCAGCTCGCGAAGAATCAAAAGCCAGCACTGCTGGCGTATCGCTCGATGCTCCTAAACGCCCTCCTTGTGTTCGTGATGTGATTGGCCACCCTCGACAAGCGCCGGTACGTTACGGTAACAGGTCTGGCCCCCTCCGCAGCCGTTTCTGACAGACGGAGCTAAATATAACTAACCAGCTGAGCTTGGCAGGAGCACCGCAGATCCATCGAGTCGGCTTGCGTTCGCAGCATCGAGACTCGGTGTTCCGCGCCCACGCCGTCCTGTACACGGTGCTGTCCTGTACACGGTCCCGTCCCGCGCTCTCACAAGCGCCCGCACACGTCCATGGCATCCCCGGCCGCCCAGCGCTCTCCGCCAGCGGACACGGCGCACAGCGATGCGGTGCAGAGCCCGCGCATCTCGGCCGCCAACGCGCTGGCCCGCTACGAGTACGACCCGACCCCCGGCGGCACCAAGATGCTGATGGTGGAGTGGACGGACGACGACGCCACGCGTGGCGTGCGCGGCGAGTGGCGCGTGTCGTGGCCCGGCTGCGAGCGCGTGCTGCCGGCGGCCGACCAGCAGCACGACGTGCACCGCATGTACTTCCTGCTTGCGGCGGGCAGCGCGGTGCCGACGCGCGTCACGCTCACGCATCGGCCGCAGGACGGCGACAGGGCGCCGGTGGTGTGGCATACGAATCCGCTGCCGGCGCTGTTCCCGCCGGAGCTGGGCGCGTCGGCGGGCAAGAAGGGCGTGCTGCACACGCTCTGGGCGAAGAAGAGGCTGCAGGTGCTGCAGCGCGAGATCAGCGCCGAGTCGGCCGACAACGCCGAGGGCGTCGGGCTGCTCATGGCCGTGCAAGAGCGGGAGTGGATCGAGCAGACGTTCGGCGTCAGCATTGCGCCGGCACCGGCATCGGCACCGGCATCGGCAAACGGCCCCGCGAGTCCCAGGCATCCCGCCGGAAGAGGCCGTCTGCTCGACCGGCTCGCGGGCCTCAAGCTCAGCACCGCGACCGGGGCTACGACCAGCGCCGGCGACGGCGACGGACCCTCCACCAACCCCCTCTCGCCCGACGGCTCCGACATCGCCATATCATCCTTCTCCTCGTTCGCGCTGCTAAAAGGCGAGACCCCATCCTCTCTCGCCGCAAAGCCCCCTCAACTAGCACAACCACAACCACAAACAACACAAACAACACAAACAGCACAAACAGCACAAACAGCACAACCAGCACAAACAACACAAACAACACAACCAGCACAGCCAACACAACCAACACAACCACCAGGCAAAGCCGCAGTCCCCATCCCCCCACCCCCACACCTCGCGCGCACCTCAGCCACGACATCACTAGACGCTCGCCTCTGTGCGGTTGAATTCGAATTCGAAGCGCGCGGCCCGCCGCCCGCCGCTGTTGGAGAGGAAGAGGACCACGACGATGATGGACTGTTCGCGAGCCCGATTGATCCGCGGAGTCCGGAGATGGGGCGGAGTCCTTTTTCGTTCTAGGCGCATGTGCGTGTGCGTGTGCGTGTGTGCGTTGGTAGCTGGAAGGTAGAGTAGATGCCATGAATGAACGAGCGAATAGACGACACAACATCGAAATAGTCGTAGATGGTGCTATCGCTAGCTAGCTATCTACCGCCTCTCCCTCGTACGATCTTTGTCCCGTCTCCGTCGCTCGCTGTCGTCGTCGCCGTCGTGAGGTCTCTCTCTCTCTCTTTCTCCTTCCCTGTCTCTCCCGCGATCCCGATCTCGGTCTCGGTCTCGGTCTTTCCCGCGTCGCCGTCTCTCGCCGTCTCGACTCCGACTTCGACTCCGGTCCCGTCGACTGCGCCGGTCCTTTGCGTCTTGGCTGCGGTGGCGATGGCGGGGCGCGGGGGAGCGCGGGCTTCTGCTGCGGTCGCGGCGTTTCTCGCGCCGCCTGTCGCTGTCGTGGTCGCCTCGCCGCCTATCGCTGTCGTAGTCTCGGCGTGTGTCGCGCTCTCGGTCACCAGCCTCCCTTCTGCGACGCTTCCGATCAGGTTCGTCGCCGTCGTCGTGCCGGCGCGCCTCGTCCGGCACACTGTCCTGACTCTCCAGCTTGCGCTTCAACGCCTCCTCGGTGATGACCTCGCCCGTTTTCTTGTTGCGCAGCGTCACCGGGTGGTATCCCGCGGGTGCGTCCTTCTGGCCCTTCTTCGGTCGCGCCTTGCTGTTGAACTCGCCCAGCTCGACGTCCTTGGCTGCATCCTCTTTGGCGCCGATGCCCAGTAGCGCCGGGCGGCGCTTGACCTCCTTGGGTGCTTTGGCGGGCGTGCCGGTCCGCGAGTCGCCGTCGCTGTCTTTCCAGCCCATGCCGCGCAGCATGGCGAGGCCGAAGCCTTCGATCGGCGTCGCTTCGTAGGCGTCGAGGTCCGGCTCCGACGGCGCGTCTTGCAGGTCGTTTGCGAGCGCCTGCTCGTCGGTGATGGCAGGCACGACGCGCTGCGTGTCGGTGCTCTTGCCGTTGAGCAGGTGCTCGAGCGCGGCCTTCTCGAGGCGTTGCGCGTCCGTCAGCGCCTCTCCATCTTGCCCCCGGGCGTCGACGTCCATTGTCTCTGCCTCTGCGGCGCCGCTGTCTTGCGCTTCGGCTTTTGCAGGAACAGTCAGCCCAAACACAACTTCCTTCTCCGGCTCCTCCATGACCACGTCCTCGCCGCTCTGCTTCGTGTGCGGCGCTTTCTGCAGCTGCCGCTTTCGCGCCTCCTCGCGCCAGTTGCGGTTCGGCAGCGAGGGAATAACGAGCGGGCCGTTTTTCTCCGGGGGCCCGTTGACGTCGATTGCGCCGCCTTGTGCCGCATCGAAGGCGGCGATTTCCTGCACTTTGTTGGTGTCTTCTGGCTCGTCGTCGCCGAGGAGTGCTTTCTTGGGCTTCGCAGGGTCCTTCAGGCCGCCTTTCAGACCGGCACCCTTGAGGCCCGGCTTCGTCTTCAGGCCGCCCAGCGACATTTTGAAGCCGCCCGCGGCCATGGCGGAGGATATCGCTCGGCGATTTGGTGGATTTGAAGTGCCAGGATATATCGGTGGGAGGGCTGGCTTGCGCGGTGTGAGGAATCAGCGAACTGCGAGTTTTGGCGTTGTTTTGATAAAGAAAGTTCGTCGCAACATCTCAGGCCATGACATCGATGCTTGGCAGGGTCCAGGCAGGCTAGCCATCACGTGTGGGGCTATTCAATTGCGACGACGAGTTTTGGAATCTAGTCTTCAGGCATGACAATGTCGAGATATGGATAGACGTGCACTCTTATAACCCCCGCCATGCTGCCATGCCCACGTCCAAAGTATAGTACAGGTATTGCAGTCGCCAACACGCCCATCCTCCACGCGTGGACGCTCGTGCCTTAGTCAAACTCCAGCTCGGCCAACACCAAAACAGACATATTCGACTTACTGGTGTTCAGAACCGCTCTTCCCTCACACAGACGCGTGCTGCACCGGCATAGCCAACCTGACATCGAAGATCAATCCATACACCTGGCCAGAAACGTACGACGCCTGGACCGCCGACTCCCTGCAGCAGAAGTCGACATGAGCAGTCTGCGTACGCTTCAGCAGATGCCTATCCGGAAGGAAAGTGATATCGACACTTTGTAATTAGCAGTCTGATGATGAATGTGGAACGAGTCTGACTCACATGTCGTCGCGGTACGTCCAGAACAGACGTTCCATCTCGTCTACGTCTGCGCCGGCGGCCAGGTTGGAGACGACGAGGCGACGCTGCAGCTTCGTCGCTTCTGCCTTGCGACGGTTCTCGACTTCAACGTGCATGACGCTGGCGATAGTCTTTTGGAGTGCTTCTTCCGTGTGAGCCACGGCGACTTCCTTTTTTTCTCTCTGCGCCTCGTCATTGTCCAGCAGTGGCGGTGTTCCATTCCCATCGGACGACGACCGTAATTTCTCGAGCCTGGCTCGAAGTGCACTGATTTCATCGTCTTCATCGTCTTCAAAGTCATCGCTCGCAGGCGATCGAAGTTCTTGGGGATCTGGCGCCGACAAGGTAAGAAGATCTGGTGCCGACAAGGTAAGAAGATCTGGCGCCGACAAGGTAAGAAGCTCCGCAAGCATTTCTCGTGGATCGTCGTAAGCAGCTGCAGCTGTCTGCGTCGAGCGGAGCGAACTGTCAAGGTCTGCAAGCATCCGCCTGAGTTCGTCACGGCCGTGAGTCGTATCATTGTCCTCTGCTTCGATGTCTTCATGTGTCTCAGTTGTCTTGGCAGACGCTCGAGATCTCTTCAGATGTTCCTCGTCGCAGTGAAGTCTCTTTTCCGTCTCGATACTCCCCGCTCCACCGCGAAGATGCGCAGTCGGCGGCACTGAATACTCATCCTCCTGCTCATCCGAGGAGAGAGCCATGGCCGAGTCTCCAGGGGACACGCCCGACTTGAGCCTCTTGTTCGCCTCGTCTGCCTCTTCTGACAAGTGACGTTTGCGCTCCATCTCCAGGTCGCGGGCATCCTGCGCCTCCATCTCGGCGACCAGATGCTGGAACAACTCCTCTTCCAGCCGCAGCAGCTCCGCCTCTTCATCCTTGGGGTCCCTAAACTGCGCTTCGTAGTTGGTCGCGACTAGGAAGTCGTCGCGGGCTCTTCGAGCCCAGGCTTTTGCCCTCATGCGCAGAGGGACCCTCCTCCCCTCCTCCCAGCGCCGCAGTCTCTCCTCGTAGTCTTCCTGCTCCATGTCCTCCTCCTCCTTCAACAGCAGCTCTTCGAACTCATCGATTTCCCGCTCCCTGATGATCACCCGCTCGTCCTCGGGGACGGCCTCCTCCTCCGCTTCCAGGCGCTTGCGTAGCACCTCCTTCGCCTCGTTGAGCCGGGCGAGGTTGGTGCGAGCGAGGAGGAACCTGATCATCTCCTCCCGCGCTGGGTCCTCTGGGCCGCTGCTAACGACCGTCTGCTCGAAGCCCTTGCGCTCCTGGCGTATAGCGTCTGCCTTCTCCCACTGTTGCAGACGAGACGTGTGGTACGGGTCGGTATTCTCTGCATCGTCTCCACCGCCGCGTAGACACACGGCCACTGGCGTCAGCTGCCCCCGGCCCAGCTCAACTCGTCGCGCGGGCGCCGTGGGCTTCTTTGGAGGTCTCTTCACATGCTCATCGCGCACTCGGGAGGCTCTGGCGAGTGTGTCCGAGATGCTAGCAAGCTGTCTGTCCAACAGGCCTTTTGACGCGGCCTCGCTAGCGCCTCTCCTATGATCCATGGCGTGCTGGAGGAGGATGAAGCTGTCAGCAGCTGAGAGAAGTGAGGGAAGGCTGCGTGGGATGGTGTCGCGTGGGCTACTTTCTTAGCGATAGAGGTGGTGCACATACGGCGAGCTTGGGAGCAGAACGAGGCTGCGGAGGATGCTATCTGTTGTTGTTTGAGAGGGGAGGGTGCGAGACTGTTGGCAAACGGTGTCCTATTCTTGGGAGTGGTGCAAACGCAGCTTCCCTCCGCGACGAAGACGAAGACGAACCGAGTGGACTTGTGACGAATTGAAACACGAACTACCTCCCTACCGCGCCACCATGCACACACACAGCTGCACACGCGCTTGTTCCCCAACCCCGGCCTCAATTCTTCTTCTTGCCCGCAATCTTGCGCTCCTCTTCCTTGCGCTCAAACTCCTCAATCTCGTTCTCCTCAGCGCGCTTCGCATACCACTGCCCAGCCTGCAGAACCAGCACACCAACAAGGACAAGCGCGAGAATAGTATTACTCGCGGCAAAAACCCTCAGCGTATCCTCTCTAGAGATATAATCGCCCTCGCCCTGATCGAGCTTAGCCTGCTCCGGCGACACATTCCCATAGATCCCCGCGGTGACAACGCGAAACCCCTTTACGATATTCGTCAAATACACCGTGATGCCAGCCATGTACAGCACGAGGCTAGCGCCATCGAACAGCATATTACTCTCGCTGGCCTTGAACAGCTTGATCAGGAAGCCCAGGATGCCCGTGCCGATGACCATGTTGAGGATGCGGCTGATGATGGGCGGCGACGCGTACAGGAACTTGATGTGCTCCTCGAGGATGGAAAAGTACGCTTCGCGGTCGTCTGGCACCGCCCAGAGCGCGTTGTAGTCGTAGGGGAGTGAGGCGAAGAGGATGCCCAGGAAGAAACATGTCGCTGCCATTCTGTCAGTACCGTGTCTCTGCGAGTGTGCGCGGCGCATCGCGTGTGGGGTACACATACGTCCGATGACGAGGAACTGTGCGAAGGGGTTGCCGGCCATTGTAGCTATTGTTCAGCAGGAGAGCGTTGTCGCAGAGCAGTGCGCTCGTGAATAACCAGGTAGGTAAATAGAATTATCGAGCAATGGTGTTCTGGGAGAGGACGCGGGACACCCCGTGGCTTATCGTTTGCGGCTCCAAGACCGCAGACCAACTAAAAGCGGCTGGTAACGGGCCTATCTGCGAAATCGTCGCGGGACTCGATCTCACCTGGGTTGCGAACAGAGCACAGTGATTATGGTAATTGCAAGCAACGATGCTGCGCGGAAACCAAGCTGCGTCTATCCCGGCATGGCGGGACACCCTGTTTGGCGGCACGCTTTTCTTTCTGGACCTTTGGCTTTAAGCCCACGCAAGTGCACAAACTCAAGCTTAACAAAATTTGTTCTTAATATGCTGTTCTTTGAGTGTAACGTAGTTCACAAGCGAGCGGTCCAACCCAAGCGAGCGGTCCATCCCAACCATGATAGCCTAATAACTACTTTGCATTACAATGCCATCCCAACGCAACGTGCAATTAACCTATACTAAAGGGACCTTACAGCTTGCTATCTAAGCTACAATTAAAGATTGCGACGAGAGCGAAAGACGCGCTATTGCAGCCTTCAGCGTACCTCAAACTACTGTCCGCCAACAACGCCAAGGAGCCCTCTCTTAACGCGATCGCGACCCCAATTCAAAGAAGCTGAGCAAACTGGAGGAGGAGGCCCTTGTACAACGTATACTTGAGCTTGACACAAGAGGAATACCTGCTACAAAGGCTATGGTGCGAGATATGGCCAATGATCTGCTTGCTGAGCGCGGTGGAGAGCCTGTTGGCAAGCACTGGGTAGACAACTTCAAGACGCGTACGCCTGAGATCAAGCTTCGAAGGAGCCGTCCATATGATCGCCAGCGAGCCCTTAACGAAGATGCACGCGTTATAACACCCTGGTTTGAGCTAGTTGCCAACACAAAGGCCAAGTACGGCATCACAGACGAAGACATGTACAACTTTGACGAGACAGGCTTCATGATGGGGGTTATCTATAGCCAGATGGTCTTTACAGGCTCTGAGAAGCGTAGCACAAAGAGCCTGCAGCTAGGGAACTGTGGTTGGGTCACCAATATACAAGGAGTCAACGCTAAAGGATGGGCTATCCCACCCTTCCTTATCCTCCCTGGCAAGGTCCTTATTACCTCATGGTTTCACAATCTACCTCAGGATTAGGTAATTAAGGTTAGTCCTAATGGCTGGACGTTAAATGAGCTTGGTATTGCCTGGCTGAAGCACTTCAATACCCATACAAAAGACCGGAAGGTGGGTGCACACAGGCTGCTGATTGTGGACGGCCATAAGAGCCACAGCTCACATGAGTTCCACAAACACTGTGAGGAAGAGAAGATTATTATTCTCTGTATGCCTGCTCACTCGTCGCACCTGCTGCAGCCACTTGATGTGGGTTGCTTTTCGCCTTTGAAGCGGGCATATAGTGATGAGATCAGTGGCTTGGCACAGTACGGCTCTAAGCAGATTAAGAAGGAGGCTTTCCTACCAGCCTTCAAAGCAGCTTTTAAGAGGTTAATCACGAAGGAGAATATCTGTGCAGGCTTTAGGGGCGCTAGACTAGTTCCACACAACCCAGAGGTAGTAATATCAAAGCTTGATGTGGTCCTTCGTACGCTAACTCCACCAAAGCTAGAGGACACCCCATAGGAATCAAAAACTCTAAGCAACCTCCGTGAGATAGAGGCTCAGTCAACGCTGGTTTGTGAGCGTGTACGACTGCACAGAGATTCCCCAGTTTCTCCTCTGCTTAGAGCAGTTAAGCAGCTGAACAAGGGCATTGCACGGATAGGGCATGATAGCGTGTTAATGCAACAGGAAATAGCAGGGCTTCGCAAGGCAGTAGAGATAGCAACAGAGGTTAGAGGTCGAAAGAGGAAGTATATTCGGGCAGCAGAGAGTCTCACAGTAGGTGAGGTAGCTGATTTAATAGCTGAAAGGGAGGGTAGTGGGCAGCAGGGGGGCGGAGAGCCTGCAAAGAAGGTGCACACACAGAGGCGTTGCGGACGTTGTGGAGAGACTGGCCACAACGCTCGCACCTGTGCAGTTGAAATTGTAGATGCATCTGATAGCGACGAGTCTAAATAGTATCTCTATCACCTGCAAATTGCAGTAAGTGGTGGTGGTGTTGCAGCATATGCATTGCAATCATCTTAACTCTGTTAGGTGGACCACTCGCTTGGGTTGGACCGCTCGCTTGTGAACTACGTTATGTGTATTAGCCTCCGACCAAGGAGAGCGCGGTGTTGGACGTGCTGTCGACTGTTCTATTGTTGGTGCCTACCAACCCTTTGCTAGTAACCCCCCCCC